>NW_020862206.1:72754-146272 GCF_003713205.1 Coffea eugenioides | reverse complement strand
CTGGTCACATAATTTGTTCCCAATTTCGTACAATTGCAATCTCAATTCTGATAATAGTTACACATATATATTCTTAATGAGTTGTATCCTATTGAGTTGGAGACCATAAACAAAAAGTAAATCCAAAGTCAACAATGAACTAATCCCTATTTTACATATAGTAGTGTTCAACATGATTACAATGAGATCCCTATTTTGGGGATGACCGATCATTTAATTCCTTCTTTTGTAAGGACATTTTTCTTCAATGGGGTTCTACATGGATCCACTTTCACCAGTCTTCTAGCCAGTAGCCAGCCGATTGTCCATTGATGTCAGTGAGAATATTGGAAAAGTTCTTCATTGTTAAAAAAGGACAAAAGAATGAAAAAGAAGACAATTTTTTTCTTTTTTGTTGGCTGCAATAAATTACACTAAAGGAGCATGCATCTCATGTGACTACTTTCCATCTAATTTCAAGAGTTTTCTGTCAATTGTCCTAAATTGACCAAAATTGACAATGATTGAGGACTAAATGTGCTATTGCTAAAACTTTGAGGACGAACTTGGTCCCTCATCCAAACACTGGGGATGAAAACTGCATTTTCCCCTAATATTCAATAATGGTAATTGTTACGAAAAATGAAGCAGCAAATTTGAATTATGGAGACAATTAAGATAATAAAGCACTTTTATCTAAAACTGTCCTTTTGCGTTTTACTCCCAATTTATCAGTTAATGAAAAATTCTTGATTATCCACAATTGTAATTCCAATTCCAAGATC
The DNA here is from genome assembly GCF_003713205.1 of Coffea eugenioides. Lineage (NCBI taxonomy): Eukaryota > Viridiplantae > Streptophyta > Magnoliopsida > Gentianales > Rubiaceae > Coffea > Coffea eugenioides. The sequence continues at coordinate 145,508 of NW_020862206.1, read as the reverse complement.
ATCAGAAATATAGATACTACAAAAAAAGTTATTAATATAGATACTACAAAAAAAAGGTGATGCTAGAATCAAAAAGTTATTCTTGCTTATGCTTAATTTGTGAAAATAAAGAAGGACAACTAGCTAACGATTCAAAGGCATCTACAAGAGTGAAAGAAAAAGAAAAAGAGAAAAAAGTTAGATAAATATTTCAAATTATCTAATCTATTGACATAGTATATGATCAGATGATTAATTGGACTATATAATGAATGTAAAATAAATAATTTAGTAGGTTCATATGATACTATTGTTAAAGTATGATGGTTGTTCATAATATCTAAAAAAGTATTATATTTTAGGATAATACAATCACATGTAAAATATGTGAAGTATTACTAGTCTACAATAAATTCTCTCCAAAAAGAAAATTTTAACTCAAACAGGCACTCAAATTTTGCCAGCATGTGTTCTGGACCAACAGGTGATTAAACAATAATTTTAAAATTTAATTGGGCTTACCTTCTTGATTTTTCTGGGGGTGTTTTTAAGAAATTTTATTGAAGCATGTTCCTTAATTTATAAGTGTGTTTCTACAATAAAAATGTGGTTGAGTTTGTCTTCTAAATGGGCAGAATCTAAAATATATATGGTTCAATAGAGATTTTTATGGTATTACATTACACAAGTGGTCACTGAAAGTTGCTATAGAACTGCTAGAGGTTTATTCTTACAAAAAATTAAGTCTTGACACTAATATAAATACTAAATACTAATCAAAACTAAAACATTTTCACTCTTTAAATTCAATTCTACGAAGCAGATAAGCCGCAGTGCTTATTTTTAATTATTTTTTAATAGTTCCTTAATGTCGCATGCTGCTAAATTTGGTCACATAGTATAGTGAAACGTATTACCTTAAACTTTTGCTATTGCACATGGCTTTACTATTGATCTATCTTTAAAAAAAAAAAAAAAATACAAGGATCTTACCCTGTTTCATATTTTCCAAACGCTTTTCTGGACTTGATAATTGTACAAAACTACTACGCTTTTCCTGACGAACTCATGTTCTCATATTGGATATTGGTGACATATAGAACTTTCGTTCCTTGTGAATATTTTGATTTCTAATGATGCTTTGAGATGCTTGATTGAATTATGCCTTCTATATGTGGGCGAAAGTTGCACAGAAATTTTGTAACAGCACGACACTTTTCGGATTACAATAACAGGTTTTTCTTCATTCATTATTGTGTCGAATAGCTATTCTTCTTAGCTGTTGTAATTTTTTACTTTAGTTTCCATTTCAAGGTTACGATGACAAATTTGTCCAACTAAAATAAGTTGAACAAACTGAAATGCTTCCTTTTCACTTTACTGTGCAATCCATGGTAGGAGCCAAAATGAGGACAGAACATATACTTCCAGACACCAAATCATATGTGAGAGATTTTTTTCCGGAAAGAGGAGAAATTAAATGAACAGAAAGTAGTTAACTGCATTAGAAGTTCCTTGAAGAAGGGAAAGCAGAGCTGCAACAGATGGGAGTCCAACCAATATAGTTCGAACGCTCAAGAAAACACACTACAAGAAATATATTTTTCAGTGACAAAAATTTATGTGACAACAAAAATCTTGTCACAGATAACCTAATTCAGTGACGACATTAGGTGTCATCACAGATGAGTACAGCACAAGCATAATCAGTGACAACATTGGAAGTTGTCATTCTCAACTTGTCACGAAATAGTTGGCGCGCATCTCATTTGATGCCGCGGGAAATGATTTTATGACAACTGAAGTAAAGTCGTCACAAACGCTCTCTCTACAGTGACAACATAACTTGTTGTCATTGAAAGTCTACCCGGTTCCAATTTTGTGACAACTTTTTGCGTCACTGTATACTACAGTATTTTCATCAACTTTCACTAATTCTACTATGACACCCTAATTTTATTATTTAACCCCCAATTCTTTTATATTAGCAAAAGCACCGAAGATATGACACCCTAATTTTATAATTTAGCCCCTATTCATTATGTATTAACAAAATGCAAATGATATAATAACAAACTATTTTTAGACATTTGTAATTTTTGCTAAGTTGACATAATAGACATGTCTAAGCATAAAAATTTTTTCATGAATTGTTTATTATTACTTATAACAACCCCCAAAAATCAATAACTGAAATAATTTGAAAAAGTGTAATTGAATATAATTTGTAGTCTAATGTTAGCATTGTGAAAGATTAGTATAACGTGTAATACATCATAAGTAATAATTATTTTCATATGGAATGGGTATATACGAAATTAAAATTATTCGGTAAAATATCTGTCGTGCAATAAGATTGAGATTTGTAACACATTTAACAGAATATTTGATTACATGTTTCTTTTAATTTATTATAAAAACTAAGTAATAGACAAAGAGTAGGATAAGCATGAGTAAGAAGTGCTATACTGTATATAAGCAATTCTATAGTATTTTCATCAAATTTCACTAATTCTACTATGGCACCCTAATTTTATTATTTATCCCCCAATTCTTTTATATGAGCAAAAAACACCGAAGATATGACACCCTAATTTTATAATTTAGCCCCTATTCATTACGTATTAGCAAAATACAAATGATATAATAACAAACTATTTTTAGATATTTGTAATTTTTGCTAAGTTGACATAATAGACATGTCTGAGCATGAAAATTTTTTCACGAATTGTTTATTATTCCTTATAACAACCCCCAAAAATCAATAACTGACATAATTTGAAAAAATGTAATTGAATATAATTTGTAGTCTAATGTTAGCACTGTGAAAGATTAGTATAACGTGTAATACATCATAAGTAATAATTATTTTCATATGGAATGGGTATATACGAAATTAAAATTATTCAGTAAAATATCTGTTGTGCAATAAGATTGAGAGTTGCCACACATTTAACAGAATATTTGATTACATGTTTCTTTTAATTTATTATAAAAACTAAGTAATAGACAAAGAGTAGTATAAGCATGAGTAAGAAGTGCTATACTGTATATAAGCGATTCTATGCATGTTAAATTTTTGAAACATGTTTTATTGTGTAAGTTTTATTGTAAGGTAATTTCTTAAATAATTTGTATATTGAGTTGTCCAAACCCAAAAAGATGTATATAGACACAAACAAGCACACATATATATATATATACATGCACAAAAAAGAAACCAATATCAAATAATTTATTTGATATTTATAGATGAGATTAAGGAAAAAAAAAAGAGATTAAGTATGAAAAAAGAAACCTGAAAAAAAAATTTGACCAGGGAAAAAAAAAAGAAAAAAAATGTATGAAGCTAAAGGTGTGAATCCTGGAATCTCAAAGATGTGCTTAGATGCCAAAAAAAAAAGAGCGCCAGTCTGAAATCTGAAAGAGGCGCGAGGCGGGTGGCTGAAATCTCTACAAAACGACGTCGTTTTTGGTTGTTCACACACAAACAAAAGTCTCGCCGCTTCTCTCTTCCAACACTTAGACAAATTTCATTCTCAGTCTTTCCTTCCTATGGTGAACTAACCCTTCCTTCCCGTAGATTCGAAATGCCGCTCGCCACCGTTAGCCGCTGAAGTCCGCCGCTATCCACCACCATCAGCAGCTGAAGTTTGCCGCTACCCAGCAACTTGAGCTTTATTCTTCAGCCTTTCCTTCACCACTGACGATGACCCTTTCTCCCCTCCATTGACCCGCAACCGTGTCGAAATGCCGCTCACCACCGTTAACCGCTGAAGTCCGCCGCTATCCACCACCATCAGCCACTGAAGTCCGAGCTATCCAGCACCATAATTTATTCTTCAGCATTTCCTTCACCACTGACGATAGCCCTTTCTCCCCTCTATTGACCCGCAACCGCGTCGAGCTCTTTAGCACCAGCAAATCCAAGGCAATTGGGGAAAGCTATACATTTCTTAGGTAAGTTCAACTGAAGTTTGTTCTTTGTTCTTCATTTCCTTGCCATTTTCGAACCTACATTTTAATTTTCCCCTGTTTTTGTTAGCTCATTATCCAATGGCTTCTGTCCTACCCCCGAAAGGCTTCATTTCCTTGCCATTATTCGAGGCAATTTGGGCTTCTGAAATGTTGCATTTTACATATTACTTTTCTTGATATATGATACTGATTTCATGGCTTTTCATATGAATTTTCATATTACTTTTATGGCTGCTTTTCATATGACTTGTAGCCTTAATTTTTGAAAAGGCTAGTTAACAAATTATTCTCTTTAGTTTGATATTAGAAAAGTATTTTGTACTAAAGGCTGATGTGTCTATATCTAGGACATGGATAAAACTTGGATGAAGATTAGCAATAGGAAGGACAAGGCTTATGAACTCGGAGTAAAAAGTTTCCTCAAGTTTGCATATTCTCAAAAAGTTGAAAATCAGAAAATCCCATGCCCATGTACACAATGCAATAATTTTTGTAACCAAACTAAAACAGTTGTGGAGGATCATTTATTGACTCAAGGCATTCGTAAAAGCTACACAAGATGGATACACCATGGGGAACAATTTCGACACCAAAATTGTGGGGATAGTACTGAACATGGGGATGGAGAGGAGGATAGTGATACTGAAGATTTAAATGACATGTTGCACGACATTGGGACAGCACAATGGGGGGACAATTGGGCTGGTAGGGAAGAATCAACAGATGATAGTCTAAATGCGAATCATAGTGACACAGATAACTTTCTTAAATTGTTAGAAGATGCAAAAAGGAGCTGTATCCAGGGAATCATTTTTACTCAAAGCTATCCTTTGTAGTCACTTTGCTCCATTTGAAAACAATGAGCGGGTGGACTATAAAGTCCTTCAATGCATTGCTGGAAATTTTTAGGCATGCACTACCTCCTGAAGCCACAGTTCCCAAGTCTTTTGTTGATGCTAAGAAGCTCATTCGAGACTTAGGTTTTAAATCTGAAAAAATCCATGCTTGTGTCAATGATTGTGTTCTCTTCCACAAGGAAAATGAAAATTTAGACACTTGTCCAAATCTAAATTGTAAAGAACCTCGCTACAAGATGGAAGGTTCAAGAGTTCCACGCAAAGTTTTGCGTTACTTTCTTTTGAAGCCTAGGCTGCAACGATTATATACCCACAAAGAAATAGCTTCAGATATGAGATGGCATAAAGAAAAGTGTGTGCATGATGATAACATCATGCGGCATCCAGCAGACAGTGAAGCATGGAAACACTTTGATAGGTTGCATCCGGACTTCGCCGTTGATCCTAGAAATGTGAGGTTAGGTCTTGAAACTGATGGTTTCAATCCTTTTGGGACCATGAGTAGTACTTATAGCATCTGGCCTATTTATCTAGTGCCATACAATCTGCCCCCTTGGAAGTGTATGAGAGATCCTTTTTTTTTCCTATCAATGCTAATTCCTAGGCCTAAATCCCCGGGAAATGAGATTGATGTTTACATGGAGCCTCTAATAGATAAACTGAATGAAATGTGGCTTGGTGTTGAAACATATGATGCATATAGTGGCAAGAAATTTGACCTCCGGGCAGCTTTACTATGGACTATAAATGATTTTCCAGCTTATGCAATGCTGTCCGGATGGAGTACGAAAGGGTATCAAGCATGTCCTATTTGCATGGTTGAGACAACTTGCGTACATTTACCACACCGAAAAAAGTTGTGTCACACAGGTCATCGCCGCTTCTTACCCATTGACCATTCTTGGCGGCGAGAAAAAAAACCTTTCGATGGCAATGTGGACTTTAGGAATCCTGTTGCACCTTTATCTGGAAATGAAATTTTGGATCAGGTACAAAATATGGAGGTAAATTTTGGGAAGACCAAGGCGCAATCCAATGCAAAGAAACGCAAGCCTTCTGAGAGTGGTTTGAACTGGACAAAGAAAAGTTGTTTCTTTGAGTTACCATATTGGGCAGACCTCCTTCTTAGGCATAATTTGGATTTAATGCATGTGTCAAAAAATGTCTCAGAGGCTGTCATTGCCACAATTATGGATATTGAAAACAAAACCAAAGACCACTGGTTGTGTCGTCAAGATTTGAAGGATTTGGGTTTGAAAAAAGAGCTACATTTGATTCCAAATGGCGACTCTTATATCATGCCACATGCCTGTTACAGCCTAACCAAGGAGGAGAAAAAAAAAGTATGTGAGTTCTTGAATTCTGTCAAATATCCAGATGGGTTTGCCTCAAACATTTGCCGATGTATAAAGAGTGGCTAGTTTCAAATTTCTGGAATGAAAAGTCATGACTTCCACATTTTATACAAAGGCTACTCCCACTTGCAATCCGTGGAAGTTTAACAAAAGAAGTTCGGCAAGTGCTATTCGAGTTAAGTGAATTCTTCAAAAAATTATGTGCTAGAACAATACATAGAGAGGTTCTGGAGGAGTTAGGCCAAAAAATTGCAGTCATCTTATGTAAATTAGAGAGGTTGTTCCCTCCAGCTTTCTTCGATATAATGATGCACTTGATGGTTCACTTGCCTGCTGAAGCTATCCTTGGCGGTCCAGCTCAATATCATTGGATGTTCCCATTTGAGAGGTAGAGAGTTGTACATATAGCCTTGTAAGTTTTTTTTTATTAAAGACCACTGCAATCTTCTAATTTCTTTTATTTTCCTTTGAGAAAGACATATGACAGTGCTGAAAAGTTATGTTGGGAACAAGGCCCGGCCAGAGGGATGCATTGCTGAGCGGTACATAGATAAAGAATGCTTGACATTCTGCTCTATGTACCTAGACAATATTGATACAATATTCAACAAGCCTGAACGAAACAATGATAGGGGATATAATACTGGTGAATTGTCCATTTTTTCATGCCCTGGTCGTCCATTTGGAGGGCCCAAAAGGGGCAATTTCCTTGACTCAGAGCTGGAAAAAATTCATACATTTATATTGAACAATTGTGATGAGCTTGAGGACTATATAAAGTAAGCTTTTAATGTTAATTAAAGCTTGTACCTTTGTTCTATATTTTGATATGTTCAAAGGCAAATTTATACAAGGTGATTGTTTTTGTCTATAGTGCGCATAAAATGGAGTTGGAGGCAGAGAGTGCTGAAAATGTGGACCAAAGGCACGATAGAGAATTTGCAAAATGGGTTAAACAACGTGTATGTTTGTAGTGTCATTTGGACAGCCTACTTTTTTTTATCTCTAATACAATAAATTACTGATTTAGGTGAAATTGTCCTTACTAGGTTATGTATGGCAGCGAGGCTTCCAATGGTGAGCTTAGAGCATTAGCATTTGGGCTAGACAATCGAGTTTGCATGTATACGGGTTGCATGGTTAATGGGTATAGGTTTCACACGGAAAATCGGGAAAGGCAAAGAAAGACTCAAAACAGTGGTATTGTAGTTAGAGGTGAGCATGGTAACAAAATGATCGATTTTTATGGTGTGATACAACAAATTATTGAAGTAAGATACTGGCTCGGGAAAAAAAAGGTTATAGTATTCAAGTGTGACTGGTGGAAGACCGATGATAGTGCTGGGATGCAAGTGGACAAAGAATGGGGTATCACAAGTGTCAATTCGTCTAGAAAATGGTATGAAGACCAACCATATGTCCTCCCTCAACATGTCCAACAAGTCTTTTATCTTGAAGACTTGAAACTAGGCAAAAACTGGTTTGTCGTCGAGAGGTTCAGTCCAAGGCACTTGTATGATGTTCCTGAAGATTTAGAAAAAGAACCAATTGTTGAGGAAATATATCAAGAAGAAGCAACTGGGGATTTCACTATTATAATAGACCTCGACAATCCACCATTACTTTCAAGAGAAGACAATGAGATACCGAAGGCTGTACCTTCATCCATTGTACATGCTGAGAAGTCAAAAAATAGCTCAAATGGCACCTTTGAAGACTTCATTAATGATGATGATGAAGTGAATGAACATGAGTCTAACAATGAGGAAGACGAAGAGGAGATTCTTAGTGATAATGACATCGATTCGGAATAGGTGAAATTGATGAGGACTACATGACACTAAGTTTAATCTCTTTAACTCCGGCTAACTAGTTTTTATTCCTAAATTATACTATGCTGTAACACTAACTTCTTGTTACTTTTAGATGGCTGGACCAGGAAAGCGAGGCCAAATGCTGCAGAGAAAAGCTCAAGGTGCACAACAGCCTGCAATACCTAATTCAGTTGGAAGCAATCAACCAAGAAGTGCATCCAAGAGTGTATCCTCAGAGAATGCAATATCTGTCACTCCAACTTCTTCACCTAGAGAAATTGCTAGTGAGAGTAGGATGATACACCCTCAGACATCTGAGTCTCGTGCATCCGGAGAAAATGAGACTATTCCAGTTTCGGATGAGCAAGAAAATGGTAAGTTAGACTTCATTTTCACGGCTGAAATTAAAAACCAAGTTTCTATTTCATGACTGACTTTGTTAATGTGGTCAAAGTAATGTATGGACTGATATTTGTTAATAGCTATGCTGCTGTCAGCAAGAAGAAGAGGACGTACACGAAATCTATCATTATCAAAAAAAAGGGAGGCTAATGAGACGCTCACCATTGAAATTGATGATTGTATTCGGCGGATTGTTGGGAAGGATTCTCAATACTTCATCACAGAAGGGGGTTGTGTTGTTAGGAAGGCTGCTAGGCTTAATGTTCCAAAGTGGTCCCATCTCAATCCCGGTGACCGAGAAGGCATATACAGCACGGTTACGGTATTTGTTGACCTGTTAATACTCTAATTTCATCCAGAAAGTATGAGACATTTTACTGCTTTAGATTTGCACTACTTTTGCACTCAAATCTTCCTTAGATTTAATATGTCATTTTCACATAGATTTGCTTGGTTTTAAGTAGATTGCACTGTTATTGTAGGATGACTTTCGATTTCCAGAGCACATCACCTCAAAAACTGCTATTAATAGGCAGTTAAACACACAATATCGAAACCATCGATATCGGCTTCACAAGTATTTCCAGAGTTTTGAATCAAGGCAAGAAGCATTGAGGCAAGTTCCTGAAGGTGTGAGTGAAGAAGATTGGAAGTGGCTGGTCAGCTACTTTGAAAATGATGAATTTAAGGTTAGCTTGTCAAAATAACCTATCCTTTTATTAAATTTCAGATTTCACTTCACAAATTTGCTAATCTTTGTCAGTTAAAATTTTCACTAATTTGTGGCAGAAAATTAGTGAACGTAACAAGCAAAATCGTGCCAAAAATGACTGCCACACTACTGTTGGCACAAAATCGCTTGCAAGAGTTGTTGAGGAAAAGGTAATCTGAAACCCAGCCAACACTTGTACATGTACATCCTTTTTGTCATATGACTGAAAATGAAAAAATTGAAAATTTGGACAGAAAAGGAAAGAAGATGTCGAGCTTTCAGAGATAGACATGTTTGAGTTAAGTCGAAAGTCAAAGAAGTCAGGGGGGCTGGTAAATAACAAAGCAAAAGAGATCTTGGTGAGCTGTTTCACTTGGATAATGGATTTTTAAATTATTGACATCCATTCCAGCTACATAATGATCATATTTTTTACTTGCCTAGGACAAAATGAGGGAATTGCAGGCTACAACTTCAATGACTAGCAAGGAAATATGCGAGCAAGAACTTGGTTACATACCTGGACACATCCGCGGTCGTAGTGCAACCAAGAAGCAAGCTGCTGAGGTAGAACGCTGGAGGCATGAGATTGAGGACAGCCGAAAAAGAGCAGATGAAGCAGAAAAATGAGCTGCAGAAGTAACTCAACAATTCACTGCTCAGCAAGAGTTGATTAAGACCTTGCAACAGCAACAAACAGAAACAAGAAGCCTGTATGATGAGTTAGCTAACCAGCTGAAAGACTTGCACAAATAAGCAACTTCTGTGTCAGGTATAAATAAATTGTTTGCTCTTCATAGTTATTACAATTGAGGCACTTGAATTCTGGTTCTACAAAATAGAGATTCATTTTTAATACAATTGGGTTGCTTGATGTCAATTTAGTTGCTTGATGGCACTTGAAATCTGGTTCCACCAAATCTGATTCCTGTTTAATGCAATTGAGTTGCTTGAGGCTGATTTAGGTGCTTGAAATCTTGTTCATGTTTAATTACAGCCATTGAGGTGCTGGATGTTGCAACCAAAACTTTGGTGTTTTTAAAGCAAAGGTGTTTGAATGTTGGGATGTATTCCACTTTTTTCTTTGTCGAACTCATCTAAATTTTTCTGTATCAGAATTTTTTTTTGTGCTAAGGAAAAAGAGGCACCTGTGATTGTGCGTGTGTGTGTGTGTTTTTTTTCTTGATATACTGTGTGGTTCACGATCATCTAGGCTCTCAATGATTTTAGGATTTTATTGTTGTTATTGTTATTGTTATTGCATATATATTTGTGAACATGCAGATATTTATTGTGTTTGTATTGTTATTCTATATTTCACAGAATATACATTCAATGTCTTATTTGCTATAATTTCACTTTATTTTTGTGTTAAGCAATTTACTTAGATTGCTATAATTTCAAATTAGAGTGACATTAGTTTTTATAATATGGTGCCTATCTAGAAGTGTAGTTCCAGTTTTAACACCAGTGCTCATTGCTTCAATTTTGGTAACGTGTAGGTTCTAACACGATTCCCAAGAAGAAGAAGCCAGTCATTGCTGTGAAGATGGTTTTTGATTTGAAGACTACAAGGCCTATCGTGCTCATGTTTTGTTCTAGATGGGAATCGTGCTCATATTTTTGTATAGAACTTTACTACTCTCTATTGTGGATGGGAAATCACTAGTATTGTAACTGAATGGCTTATTTTGGATGGTGCATGGTTTATGACTCATTTGAGGCAACATTTATATATATATGTATTTGGGTTGATCTTCTATTGGAAATGAATGTTGGCTTTCTTTTCGTATGTTGGCTTTTTTTTTCTCCTTGCTACTCAATGAACGTTTTGTGATTGTTGGCAGCTATGTTGCGTAATTAACATTAGATTATTGCTTTTTACAAAAAAATAAATGACAATAAAAAAGTTGTCACTGCCAACAAGTTTCACTAGTGACACCAGAAAGTCATCACTTTTTATGGATGGAAAACAATGACAACAAAAGTCGTCACTGAACGGAAGCATAATGTGACAACTCCAAGGGTTGACTATGACAAGAATTTAGCCAGCTTAGTAACAATAAAAGTCGTCACACAATGTACAACAATGATTAACGACAAGAGTCATCACAAAAGCGAAATCATTTGTGACGACTTTCAACAGTCGTCACATGGACCCCCTTTTGTGACATAGAACTAGTGACAGCTCTGTGACAGCAGTAAAAGTCGTCACTGACTTTTTTTGTGACGACTTCTTAATTTTTAGTGACGACTTTCGCCTGTCACAGAAACGCAATTTTCTTGTAGTGACATTTAAGTTATAGAACTAAGTAAAAATTTATTAAGAAGTTAAGGTAGCCAGGGTACACAAGGGATACACCCAAAGCCGCAAAACTTACTGCAGCTTTAAGCTATTTTCTAGTCCTAAATACAATTTTAATATCTATCATCAATTGTAAGATCCTCTAAAATTTTAACGCTGGAGGAAGAGATACAAGGAGAACAATGAGCAGGAGCATACCACTGCAAGAATAAGCTGAAATGGCTTTGAACTGACAAATTCAGCTATTGCACTGAAAGCGCCCTGCGACTGCATTTAACAGACACTTCTTGCCTTTTACGTGCTATATTAACAGTCAAATCTGTAATCCTTTGAGACGCTGCTAATCTGTTGATTAAGAGAAGCATTTGAGGGATCAATCTGAGTAGTTGGTGGTTTCAAGCCTTCTGAAATGTTCATGGGGAACTCCATGCAAAAGCCTCACAAATCCCAAGAAACTGAGTTATCAGAATGCCGTATCCAGTCCTGCAGAAATTATAATTCAGTCATCGGGACTGACGGACTAAGTCCGAGCTTCTGTGTAGAAATTATAATTCTGGAGTAGCATTAAGAATGCTATCATTTAAAGAACTACTCATCAATCATAAAGTCAAGTGTTAGGAGATCCTATTGCACAGGGCTACGAGGCATGTACTTTGGTGCTGCTATTAGCATCATGACACAAAGCAGTATTCTCAACCATTTCTAAGTAAACCCATGTAGGAGTAAATCTGTATCAGTGGCTAGCTGCTTCTAGTCAATGCATTTTATTACATGTGGATTACTAGTTCTAAAGCAATTAAAGGGATCACATTTCAGACGTAAATTTGTACTTTAGAGTGAGAATTCCCAGTTGTTCATTTTAGCTATGATGGATCTCTAACACATCAAATTCCTATTGCCCCCTTCAAATGACATGTAACAAGTCATGCTAATTAGCAAAATAGACAACCTTTTTATGAGTTCCCAAAAAGTTGCTCCCAGCTTTCCATGCCTTCAAGATGGTGCACATTTATTGCAGCTGCACAGAACTCTTCAAAGTCCCATTTCTGTGCTGAAGAGAACTCACCTACGTAACAGATGAAGTACATTGAGGCAGTGGAGGTAAAAGTATATTTGTGGAATTTATATAGCATGTTTTGCCGGTCCTTTTTTTTAATAATAAAATGTATCTATGTATTGTGTTATGCCCTTTTCTTAAGCAATGTTATCTTTTAATTTTAAATAATAAATGTATTCTAGATGTGTCTGGAACTAAATTCAAAAACTATGATTCAAAAGCTCAGAGCCTGACATGATTTAAGTTCGACTCAAATTTAATTCAAACTTAACATTTAGACCCAAACTCTATCTAATCTAATTAAAATTAGGTTTACCATGCTTTTTTTTTTGGGGCAAGCGGGTTGACAATCCTATTTATATTTCTTCCAACACTTATTTTTCTTAATGAAGAGTTTGTGGAATACTATATTAAAAATCTTTGTCCCTGCATCGAAGGTAAAGCACTTTAATCCTTTATCACAATCTTCCGGAACCTGCAGTAATCATTGCTACATGGCATCTGTACTTTTATTGTTTTCCACAAGTCAATGGAGATTATAAATTCTTGACAACAAAAGGAACCTGCATTTTTTTTATTTTGAAGTTGTAGAACACGTATTCACTTTTTCTAAATTACTAGTCTTTTGCCACCACCCATTTGCTTGGCTCTACCCCGATTTGAGTGTGGGAAATGGTTAATATTGAGCTCTCCATGATTGTAAAGTTATACATTATACTCAAACTTCCATTATTGCAAGTACACAAGTGGTATAAGAGCACAATGAATATCTGAATGTCAATTCCATAGTCGCTGGGAGAATTACGAGTTTAAATTTCCCCTACTCACTGAGTTGACCATAACGAATTGGCCAAATTTGAAGAAATTCTGTTCCAGAAAGTTGAATGTACCATTGCCTGAGAAAGTCACAATGTGGGAAGAAAAAAAGAATTTTGAAGCTCCGGTGGATTTAAAGATACTAATATCCTTGCTCTGTTTTCAAGCAATCCTTCTAATTTTGTCTCACTTCACTAGAATTATTTCCCTAAGAGTTGAGAATGTATATTTTAAATAATTATTGCTGAGCATATTATATTTTACAGGATCAAGAGATTTTGTCCTTTATTGATCACAATATGACAACATTATCGACATATTAAGGTACATGCCTTTCTATATGCTTACAAACATCTTTTCCCTTTCTTTATAATTACAATCCGGAGTATGTATGCTTTTGATCTATATGAATAAATCAATGAATGGTATTACATGACTGTGGAATCTCATTGATTACAAAATTATATGAACTCTCACGGAATTTTCCATTTGGATGTTAAGGTAAATACCTTTCTATATGCTTACAAACTTTATGTTTTCCCTTTCTTCTAATTTTGTATTTTACTTTTTTTTTTCATTTTTTTGGAGGTGAATGGAAGTTAAAATTGCAAGTTGCAATCTGTATGCTTTTGATCTTCTATAAATCAATTAGATTCTATTCTCATGTAGCATTATTCACTGATTCTTACTGTCCACGAACTATAATTCTCTATTGAGTTCACATTGTTGGTTTTCTTATCAACTTTTTTTTTTCATCTAAATAATACTATTTTAGAGTAAAGCTAGGCTGTTAAATCCTGTTTTTCTATTGGTTTTGCTTCTTCTTTTTTTTGGCAATGTACACATTTTTATGAATTATTCGTCTTTCCATTTTTTAAAAAATAATTTCATATCAAAATAATAATAATTTCCACTGGGAAAACTTGCAGCCTTTATATTTCAGCTTTCAAAGCTCCAATCTCTTCAAAGATATAAAAGTGAATATTCCATGTAGGAATCGGGAAAAAAAAAAAACCTTGAGTAGAGAAAGCAAAAAGTAAACTAAAGCTGCACGAGTGTGATGGCAAATTGATGTGGGAATTTCAATGTATTACCATGTACATTCGTTTTGGATACTATGACAGAGTTGTAATATTCATGCCTTTGTTTTCTTTCACAGAATAAATGTGATCGAATAATGTGGTCTAGTTATTATAGTCTTGACTGACTGGTGGACTGGGCTATCGGATATGGATGGAGATCTCAATTGGATTAATACAATAAGTGTGAAATTTATATAAGCATTATGTTTTGCCCTCTTTTATCATTGCTTTTCAAATAATAAATGTATTATTGTACATATTGTACCATGAACTTTAGACATAAAGGAGAAATCTATTCCTGTGAATTTAAAGGTACAGATATCCTAATTCTTTTTCGTCTCTGAATTTGTCTTTCAGTTGCTACACATAATTCTTGTGGAAATATCATTCAATTCCATATTTTTGCTTGGACAAGTTTCTCTTTGTGGCACTTTACATGGTTCTTGTAGAAATATCATTCAATTATATATTTGTGCTCTGACAGGTCTGTCTCCGGCAAAAGAATGAGGTTTTTGTTTAGTTATTTTTGAGTGAGAGTGTAATAGAGGTTTGAACCACACTAGGATTGGCCCAGTAGCCATAGATGTACTCCTATGTGTATATTTTTTTGGCTACCATATGCATGAATGCTTGTAATTATGAATGCATCAGTTACCATTAGTTTGTTAGAGAATATTATTAATTGACTAGGTTCAAATTTTTAGGCAAGCCATCAAGATTTTTCATCTAATGTAAGGTAAGCCCCAAAAAATTTTTCACCTACGTATACTAACTTCCAATGGACTATAATTCACATTTGTGCTAGCGGTAAAGGGAGTTCTCGAATTGTTTAAACCATTTAATGCAACACTGCATTTTCCTTCCAAGAGGAAGAAGAAGCTCTACAAGCATTTCCAAAAACCATATAAGAATGACTTCTTACATGAACATGAAATCCTGTGGCAACCCACTTGAAAGCATTCTTCGAAGATGTCAAATATTGCTGAAACTCCCTTGCGCCACATTTCAGAAGTTACATACAGTGTAAAAGAAAATATTAAGCCACAATATACAACCCTGAGCTCACCTAAGATGGAAAATTTTCATTGCTCATAATTTGTCCTAAGAGCCGCAAGAATTCAACACGAGATACATTATCCCCTCCAGTTGAAATCAACATGCGATTCTGCTCGTCATTTTGCTATCTAAGAAGTCTTTCAGATCTATTATGAGTTCGACATTTTGCCGATTTGTACCTGAAACTTAGGAAAAGAGATGTGTTAGCCATTCCAGGATCCATTAAACTTGACTTCATAAGGTCAACCACAGTGTAAGCAACAAAATTACAGAAGTCATGAAGACAATAATAACCAAACAGTATTACTAAACAACATAAGCAAAGATGGCTAGATCTCTTTGTCGAACTTGGAGCATGGTGTAGAGAAAAAAAACGAAAAGAGGAAAACAAGGATTGGGAAAATTATCTTACCCTATGTATTTACGGTGTAGTTGAATAGTCATATTCATATGAAAACCAAAATGTGGCTTATTTAGAACCAACCTTACAAGGCCTCCAACAAGAAAAACATCCCATTAATGCAAACCGCGCATAAAATACAGAGGAGGAAGGACAATAGTCTTCTCACCCAAAAGATGTCCTAATCAAGAATTTTTTTTTTCCACGAGTTGAACCACATAGGAAAGTGAAATAACATTAGGATCGTCAACCAACTAAGAAGGTGGATAACCAGAAAATCCTAAAAGTAACTTCAAGACCTACAGTTAATTTTGCTTTAACACATTGACTACGCCAACAGGATGACATTCTAATTAAAGAAAAGGCACCTGCCGAAATAAATCCTCAGCAAGCATCTCATCCTTTGCAGCTGATTCTCCTGCTCTTATCCTTCTCTCCCCACCCCCCCCCCCCCCCCCCCCCCCCCCAAAAAAAAAACCAAAAAAAGTGTTTAAGCAACATTGGAAGCAATAGTCCAGGACAACCAAAATAATAGAATACCACTTCTTCTTCCATCTACCTCCCACTCAAAATTTAAAAGCACAAGAAGATTATTATGCATTCCAACTACTACTTTTATCATCCACATCTTTCTCAATCTACGCTAATCCTTGACCACACATGCATCTCACCATTACATACAACTCTATAGATGGTCTTTTTTTTTTTTTTATCGCAACGATAATATCTTTATAACTTAATCTATCATATTCTAAGGAGAGGGGGACCATACAAGTGCATGGAGTCACTAAACGTGACAAGCCACATATAGCGATCACTTGGTAGGAAACAAGATTTGAACCCTAACTTTCCACCCATCAAGATCTTAGATGTCTTGTAGTGACCAATAGTCTAAATGGCTGTTGGCCTATGGACGGTCTTGATAGGCACTTGTTTTTGAATAGCTGTACAATGGGAGACAATAAAATATTGGAAAAAGCGTGTAACTTCTAGCTGCTGATTCAAACATAGAACAGGAGAATATGGGAGAGAAAGTATGGCAAACCAGTTCAAAGAAATCGGACAAGCTAATTTCTGTGAAATTCAACTACATAGGAGTTGCTTTTATGTCATTTTGCATATAATAGTAACAATACTAAATCACTCACAGTACAGTTAGATGAGTATTTGTACGTTAGATAATATTGCGAAAAGTCATCAACGGGTAATGCTACCTGCCCAGCGCAGCTTAGAACAACCAAACAATGATTTGATAAGAAAAATTTTCCACCTAAAAGTTACTCATGGGCAGAATGAAAAATGACATTAGGAACAGTATTAGAACTCGTATAACTACCAAGGCAAAACAATTTCTCTTAATATTTGATAAGTAAAAGGCTTTTTTTTTTTGGTCCTCTTGGTTTAGGGGAGGTGCAAAGGATACAAAATTTTGATCTACTACTACTCCATAGACAACAATCATAAAAAGTTCAGAAGGATCAGAGTGGAAGATAGAATACCTCAAAGCAAGAGGAGCAAAGAAACCTGGGGTCCTCTTCTTTGAAGCAATAAAAAGAGTTCATCCTAGTGGGATCCATTTTGCAATTCTGCAGGAAATAAATTATGAACTAGTATCCCCGTTAAGTAGGGGTGGGCAAAAAAAGCCGCCGATTCGAAAACCCGATGAATCCGATCCGATCCGAAATATAGGATATCCGATCCAATTTTTCTTAGCAGGGTAAATGAGGATCGGGTACCCTGAGCTGTACGCTGGACCCTCTTTAGCTTTAATACGAAGAACACAAGACAACACACCTACTAAGAAGAGTGGCGCCAAACAGTAACAGAGGACCTGTGCTTACCCCAACACTAGTGTTCATTTATAGCCATGTCTAGAAACTTCAACTATTAAAGAGGCTGGGAATTGATATAATTAAAAACTATTAAAAGTTCTCAACCTGTTAATGAAAAGACAAATGTACCTTACAGTTAATTTCAGTTGTCAAGCTTTTATGACATTAGTCTTTACCCTACCATGGAGTGGTGAATTGTAGAAATAATTAGTCTTCTTAAGAGTTCAAAGGATGCATGGTTTTTGGGTTGTACAATTAATGGCAACTCCAGGTTTTGTTTTAAATATAATAGACATTATTAAAAAGTTAAATTTTTTATCATAGGAGATAGAAGAAAAGAAAAGTTGAAGTGCCAAGGAGTTATCATAACTCATAAACGAGGGGCTAATATAATGACATGCATAGATTTTAACCTACTATTTTAGGTTTTTTCCGAGAACACGATTGTGAACGTAAATTTAGTGCAACCAATAATACATTTTTGTACAAATGATATAAGTTTCATAATTTATGTAGTTTACTCTTTAAATAACATATCTTACTAGGTTTTTAGTAAAAAAAATCACTTTTTTTCTGAACTTACCAACTTTTATACAAAACTTACTACATTTTGAAAAAGAAAATTCCTATAGAGGAGTGGAGTGGGGGAAGGGGTGGAGCCTAGGATATATAAACCAAGCTAATTGAGGCCTTTAGTACATATATAAACAATTGCAGAAGCCTTGTAGGATGTAAAAACCCAGCTAAAATTAATTGCTTAGTTTACACGTGTCATTAGTTAACAACAGCAGCCTTGTTCTCAGCAATGTTTTCAAATCCGGACCGGACCGGCCGGTTCGCTGTGTCCGGTCTGATCCATAGCTTATGTTGACTTGGATAAAAAATCGGTCAAACTCGTAAAAAACCGTTCAAACCTTCAAAATCGGATCGGACCGTGAACCGCGGTTTTCCAATTTTTGAGTCAAAATTGACAAAATTTTCAATTTTGACCAGACCCTAATCTTCACTTCACTTCAGTCTTCCTCTTCGCCGCAGTTCGCACTTCGCTTCGCGGCTTCAGTCGTCCTGGGTTCCTCTCTGGCTCTTTCTGCAATTGCCGAAAATTGCCTTGCCTGCCGTTTCTATTTCCTTCTCCAAACTCCAATTTGATCCATAGCAATCAGCAAAAAGGAAGCACCGAGGTCCGAAGCTTGCAGTTTATATTGCAGTATCAGCAATATGCAGTATCAGCAGTATGACGATGAGGAGGACTGGGTGTTGTTTGGCTGCGGCTGAGAATCCAGTCGGTGGCCTTAACGATGTCGCCGCCGGCGGCCTTTACAGCTTCAGGCTTCAGCAGCCAGAGAGTTGAGGAACCCCATGCTCACCAGTTGCTTCATCCTTACGTGCATCTTTTCTCCCTTCCTCTAGCGCCAACTCTCATCAAGGAATTGGAATTTGGCACTTTCCGGAAAGCTGAAATATCAATAGCCCACCCCACTTTTTAACTTTCCCATCTTGCTTCATCTTACGTTGGTCACATTCAAAAAAGTTGCCCTTCTTCTTCATGTTATTACACTAGTCACCCATAGTCACCATAAGGGTTAATTCTAATTAAACCCCCCACCCCCTCAAAAAATGTTTCTTTTTCACATGAATGTCTAATTGAATCAATTCACCTCTTGTGCTATTATAAAGTTTTCAATCAGGTACAATTGGTTGGATAGCCCAATTTCAGCTTGAGTTTGGCATGTGCATTACATATATACTAATACATTTATACTGAATTACCAATTACACTTTTACTAATTATACATTTATTCTATTTAGCCCAAGTAGGCACCGATGAGGGGGGAATGTTTGGGCAACGGGATGAGGCACTCCACCCCCCCGGTTGCCATTCCTAGTGGTGATGGAGATGGGGTTTTTTTATTTTTTTTCTCAATACACCAAAATTTCCCTGTTGCAATTGCAGTAAATTCTAAAACAATTACAGTATTGTGGTTCAGTATTTATATCTTATTCTATGCATAGGTCTAGGTGTGTGTGTCTATATATATATTTATTTATTTATTGAACCGTTCCGACCGGTTGAACCTCGACCCTTTCACTCACCGGTTCAATTGACGGTCCGGGTTTGAAAACATTGGTTCTCAGTAATAGTGGAAGAAAAATCTGAGAGGACCCACCAAAAAGATCTGGGAACCCAACCTTAATGGAAAAGTTTAAAGTAATAGGTTTCAAATCCTTATTTAAATATTAAACACTCTTTCTCAAACTTGTCAATCAATGTGGGATACAGCTTCCTACCGATGAACCTGATAAGTAGTTATCTTTAGGAATAATTTCAGAAACCTCCCCTAAGATTTTTGACATTTTACTGGCTTCCTCTGAGATTTTCAAAATATCAACCATCTCCTCTGTCAGACTGATAGGGCCTGATTATTACAAAATTATATGGTGAAATGACTTAATTACCCCAGAACAAATGTGATATTTCATGATTATGTTAACTGAATTAATTAAATCATCACTAAGTGTGCTTAACTGAAATAACGGCCATATGCAAGGGCGCCAAATTGAGGTGCCTTTTTTTGCGCCATTTTGTAATTGTAATTGATGCACATGACTTAAGTCTGATTTAGACATAAGATTGAAGGCACACACGCTGCTTCATACAGTAAGATGCCAAAGTATGCTATTCTTCTAAGGCAATATAATCCCGGCAGCATATGCAAAACTCATGAATCACCCAACAAGATGCATTTTCATCTGTTGCTACTTCATTTTGCTGTTATATAGAGTTTCTTGCAAGAGTATGGTTGCAGAGAGACGTTAGAAGCTGTTTCGAAAGAGCCATTGGTTGCTAGTTTCCAAAATGTAATAGCAACCTAGCCTTTGATGAGAGTTTCAAATACACCTCCCAAATTTTCATTCTTGTTATATGCCTAGGTACTACTCATTACAAATTAATCCACTAATGACAATCTCAAGGGTAGCTGTGGAATGAAGTTTTTTTCTCTCTCCTGATACACATTTTATATTATTTATGTTTTTGAAATTGGTTGGATTTGTTATTGCCTAATTAGCTTTAGGGGAGGTGGTTCATATTTTGAAAACCTCAAGGAAAGCCTGTAAGACTGTCAGAAACCTCATCCCCTTATCTTTACTAATCATAATGGGTAGCTGCCATTTAATTGTTTCCACGAGTCAATGGAAAATATTCCTGAAAATGAATTTGTAGAACATGGATTCTCTTTTTCTAAATTATGTATTACATATCCAAGTTGTTGTAAAAAAGGTCCGTATTAGTGTTATCAAAACTATGTAACCATAGACTGTTGCCATGCTTCCTCAAATAAAATAATTGAAAAAAAAGGCTCCGATGCTTTCTCCAAGTTCAGGCTTCTTTACCACTTTTTCAGTTGCTCATAATGTTTGGATAGAATATGATTTGAAATATTACCAGAAATAAAACACTATAACACTTTTTGTCATGTAATACATATAAACAAAAATATGATTGAAAAAATACTTATGGTACAAATAAAATGGTATTTAAAATATAATAACTTTTCTTGAAAATTTGTTCATTTGCTGCTGGTGGCGTTACCTTCGGATGTAATAGATTCGTAGAAAAATTCATCTCACAATTTCCATTGCCTAATGAGCTACTGAGATGGACTCATCCCATTACTCGTTATTTGCCAAAGTCACAAGAATCAACTCTTCAACACAAGAAAAATTTCTGAGAGAATCATGAGATAAAGTCATTGTGCTAATTAACAAGAAATGTCAAGGGAAACTTAGAAAAATTAGACAGATCCAAACTTTGATCCCCCTGAAAATTTCATAGATTCTTGTTTCCTCATTAATGAATAGCATTGTTTTAAAAGGTATTTCTAGAGTAAGCCCCGGGCGAGCCTCGAGAAGAGGTGAGACCCAAGTGCCCCAGGGCATTTAGGTCTTTCAGGGTGTTTTTTTTCATTTTTTTTTAATTTTAAAATTTGATTTACTATTTTATCGTCCCTATATTTGTTTCCTATACTTATTATTGTTTAATAATTTTGAAAAATGATTCTTTGGTCTTTCTCTTATTTTTGAGGCTTTTGGTTATTGATTTGTTCCCGCAATGCACAACAGCAGTCGTGCAACACGATTTCCTTTGGAAAAGTAAGAGCGACAGGACAAAGAACAAAAGCAACGGGGTACTACTGAAACAGCAGAACGGGATACATTGCCAAACCATGGCAATCTCCTGATTAGCTGCCAAAGTTTTTTTTTTTTTGTTTTTTTGACGGACATTGCCAAAATTTCTGACTCAATTATTGTGCAGCAGAAGTGGGACTACCATTCCCAGCTGTATCAGACAGTCATCTTATCTTCCCCTATAAAGTATGTATAAACTTGCCTTGATGTTCATTGGAGTTTCCCAACTTTCTCGTCATTTTACCTACTGCTCATTCAAGACTTCCCCTATTTCTCTCGGCAACTCTCTGTGTCTGATCATCACCTTGGTTTTTCAATTAATCAAACAAAAAGAGGTATGTAATTTATATTTTCCATCACCCTCTCTTCGGTTCAGCTATGTGAGTCGCATTTAGGATTCTGTCACCAACTTGGAGAAAAATAAGGCATTAACAACATAGACATGCATTTCTGGAAAAGGAATATCCATGGACATTATCATATGTAATAATGCGTTTTGAAAGAAGGGCTTTGAAGTTGACAAGCTTTGTCATTGGTGATAGCAGTGAAGAAGAATCCAGTACAAAATTGGACATATTGACTACAGATTCCTAAAATGGACTTCCATTGTTATAGAATACAAGATAAGCGATATTTCTAAGGGACTGTTGTCTGTCAAAAATTGTCATGCTTACTATGTAAATACAAAAATGTGGGTCCATATGCAACAACCAACAAAACTGTGACACCCCAAGACACAGAACAACGGACATCAGTTCAATGAACACTCATTATTCTACCAGCAAAAGGAATTTGAAAAGTACCTCAGCTATAAAGTGGGAACAAGCAAACTTCAGAAGTAGAAATAATCAGCAAATGAGAATTACCTTCTTGATACACCAGCAAAGCAGTGAACCAATACAGACCCTTCTTGTCTACTACGGTCAATAAAATCTAAACAAACATCCAAGTAATCCAATAGATCCTCACTCTCTGTATCTCTCAATGGTACAGCCATCCTTGCAAACTTCAAATCCTTCCCTGCTTTCTCCAAGTAATACAGCACCTTTTCTGGTGCCAGAGAACTCTTGGACCCATCACCTGAATCATCCTCTGTTCCTGAACGCCCAACATACACCTTACGAATCTCTTCTAGGGATCAGAATCTCCCTTCGCCATTCTGAGAAAAATGAAATTGATGTGGAGCTGAGAACTGATAATATATGTGTAATTTCACCACTACCATGCTGGAGAAAATCTGCAGCAGCTCCAGTATTGCCAATAAATAGATTCTCCCGCACCAGGTATGGCATATCACACAAATGATATTGCTGCTTCTAGAAACTCAAATCTTATGTGCCTGTTATATTAAAAGATTAGTCTTTCTTAAAAAATATAAGCCAGACTTGACATTTCATCAGTACCTCATTTGGAGATGCAAAATTAATTCAACAACCGTAAATTGGATATTTGCTTTGATCAAATTGAAGGAAAGTACCTCCCGCCCCCAACCCAAAAAAAAACCCCAAAAAAATGATCATTATCATCAGATTAGATAACTAGCAAAATAACTAAAGTACATGTAACTTTACACATACCATTATGATTCGGGAAATGATGCACTCTCATTTGCTCGATGGTTATGGTATACAAATAATTATGGAAGCAGAGTTTAATAAATTAAACACAACAATCAACCACCATGAATTTCACTTGTGAGAAATGTGCCCAAGCCTACTTTTCAATTGTCCAACATTTTCTCTAAAATCGATATAGTGGTTGTTTATATATGCATACTAACAGGTCTATACATGATAAACCTATATGTCCATTATATCCCTTTCCTTTGACGAACTATGTAGCGAGAACATGACATCTAATGCAAATGAGACAGCATATGTTGCAGTAACAACACTAAGTTTAGTTCACTTTCTCATTGAGTTCATTCTTTCAATCAATAAACCACTGGTTACACCAATAAAACACGAGTTCCTCCATGCATTGGGTAAAAGTTTCATTTCACGAGCAGATCCACATGTTGAACACCCAATCATTTCACAAGATTCTATTATACATATGGCGTGAATCTAAAGCTACTTGTGTTAAATATTTACTACTACCCTGATAGTGTATATAAAATCAAATCATGCATCACAGATATATGTCTTCTCCTTTTCCAATCTTTTCATTAGTCTACCTTCAAAGACACAAATTCCAGACACATACAACATTAAACAGACATGTCAATGTGCATATCACCCCACAAAATTCACTACCAAAAAGAAAGAACAAAAAAAAAATCACCAAAAGCTTCCGTTTTTCTCCTTTTTGCCCACAAAAAAGATAAATGAAGCAAAACCAAACAAAAGTTGAATCAAATCTAAAAATATCGAAAACATGTCATCCAAAAATAAGAATTAAACATACCTGGTAACAACCCTTCACCCAGAATTTTATTTTCCTTTCTTTTCTCAACTGTTTTCTAAACCTATTTATTGTATACAAAGTAAAAGATAAGAAAAAAAAATGAAACTCAAGTACACAATCTTTGATTTCAATAAAGACCACACATGGGAGGGAAGGTTATAGGCATATATCATTGTATCTGTACCTGAAGAAGTTAAGGGGACCTACCGGTGGAAGTATATTCCGGCTAGTGAAGTCAGATTACCAGCGAAGGGTAAAGCAAAAAGTTCTTGGTATCACTAAATCCCTGCGTCTGTCCTTAGGGAATGCGCTCTTGTTTTCTTTAATTTCCGTCTCATTTTCAAAGTTTTTTTTTTTTTTTTTGTCGATTGGGAGTTTCACACGTGTAACGGGGGCTGTGCAGAATCTTTGGCACGTGTAGAACTCAATGAAAGGAAATTGAGAATTATTTCACCTCTTTGATTGGTATGGCTTGCATGTTTGGTCAAGATTCATTTCCATGCTAGGAGAACTTGACAAAGTATAGACACTCGTAGCACAGTAGTACTGTTATCAACTCGAAAGCCTAAAACCTCGATCAAGCTCAGTTCGCCAAGCTCGAACTCTCGACTCATCACCTATTCAAGCAGTTTCATTGGACTCCTTAGTTCGGATATATATGTCATTTCACATTATATAGGAATAGAATTAAACATTACGCTATTCTTTGATTTTCATCCAAAATCATTTCTTATTATCAACGAAAATTTCACAACTTGATAGGATTCTGAATATATCATTAGTGCTGGGATATGCATGTTTCTTGGTTAGAAATTGGGAGGATCTTACTTGACTACGTTGTTCTAAACTTCTAGTCCTTGTTCCTACCTTAAGCATTTAGTTCTTTTTTCCATACATGATGGAATATAGCATATTAATTAGACTAAACAGACAAAGACTTTTATCTTGATTGTTCACTACTAGATTAACGTATCACTGCAAATAAAGTACTAGATTGTTTGTATTTGTCTATTAGAAACATTTCTCTATTATAAACTTTTGTATTACACTAGACAGGAATGACTGAACTCAAATACTAAATACTTTTAGTGCTTGATAATACACAGCTATTTTTCTTTCTTTTTTGGATCATGCTTTTCTTGCCTTTAGGTTGTAATGGTTATACACTAAAGCAAGTTCCCTATTATCTGTTGAATGGAGGATCTCATTCCACTGCTCGATCTGGACTTGAACTAAAAAACTCGAGCTCGAACTTGTTGAACTTTTAAAGTTAGTTCAAGCTCGAGCTCTATACACTTTTACCTTGTTCAAGTTCGAGCTTGAATGAATTTAGTTTATTGGAGCTTGATCAAATTCAAGTGACATAAAATAATATTTACATAATACCAAACAAGAGAAAAGATAGCCATTTCATAATAATACTTATAAAATATTTTGTTTTTGAAGTTCGATTGAACTTAGTTAAGCTAGCTTGATGAACTTGTTAATATGTTCGAGTTGTTCAAACTTGACTCGAACTTGAGTTTTGATAAGATAAACTTGCTACTAGCTCTATTGAGATCGATTTGTTTGCACCCATTGTGATACAATTTGGTGATTGCTCGTGTGATTTTAGTGGTCAACAAACTGAAGTCAATATCATAGATTTTGAACTTACTGATTTGTGTAGTTTGCTGTAAGCTATTTTCGTTTTTAAATATAGGGTAAATTCCACTTTTTGCCCATGTGATTTAGTGTTTTTCTACATAATCCCCTATAGTTTCAAAAGCTATACATAACCTCCTCATAGTTTAGATTAAAGTATCAAAATGATGGAAATAGTCATTCTTAACAGAACTTTAAAAAATGTCGAAATTACCCTTATAAATACATGACACACTAACCCCGTATGATTTTTATATTTTACCATATAACCCTCTTATGATTTAATGTTTTACCATATAACCCCCTTATGATTTTCAAAATGTACACATAACTCCCCTTGGTTAATAAATAAATTTCAACTTTATATAAGGGTATTTTTGACATTTTAGATGACTCCATTATGAATCAATATTTCCATCACTTTGATATTTTAATCCAAACCATGAAAGAGTTATGTATAGTTTTTAAAACCATAGGAGGGTTATGTATAGTTTTTAAAACCATAGGAGAGTTACGTAAAAATATATTAAACCATAGGAGGGTAAAGTGGAATTTGTCCTTAAATATATGTATATATATATATATGTATGTGTGCATATTCTATATGATATACTTCCTTTTATGTCAAAGAACTAGTTGCCCATGAATTCAGGCGAATTCCAAAAGCTCGCTCAAGCACTTTGTTAAAAAAACTGTTAGTTAAACATATGAAATCGTTAATTTCAGTAGCAATATTTTAGTCCTTCAACAAATGATATTGCAAAAAAATAAAAATGTTATTTAGTGTAGAATTTTGAGCGCATGTAGAAACTAAATGATAAATGAATGCAATTTTGACAAGAAGATTTTGATATCAATCTCTTATGCCATTGGCAAAGTTACCTTTCCTACATGCCAATGGTTAAATTAGGTCACCCTTGGAGTTCACTACAGGTCATCACAGGTTTGAAGTCCTGTTTATGTTATAAAAAAAAAAGTCCTGTTTATAGCCCAGAACAATTTGTAGATGGTGAAATGCAATGTGGGTCTAATGTAGTAATCATGCTTATACTGATTTTGAATTCATGCTTGTCGAGTTTGTTCTTCTTTCTAGAAGGTAAATGGAGTGTCGACTATATATATATGGGTAAAAAATAAAAAGTCCCCTGTGGTAAAATTAATACACAGAAAAACCCTCCATAGTTTTAAAATATACAACACGACCACTTATGCTTTGAACTAAATTGTAAAGGTGACAGAATCCGTTAAATTTAACGGAAATGGACAAAATGACCAAAATGCCCTGATATAATTAAACAAAGGACAGTTCAAAAAAATCATTTGTTTTATTCTCTAAATGGAGAGAATTGAGGGTTAAGGGGTAGAATAGGTTTATTTGATAAAAATTAGGTATAAAAAAAAATTTTTAGGTTCCAATAAGTTATTTCTGTTAAGTTTAACGGATTCCGTCACCTTTACAATTTAGTTCAAATCATGAGGTGTCGTGTTGTATATTTTGAAATCATAGGAGGTTTTTCTGTGTATTAGGCTTATCACAGGAGGTGTTTTTGTTTTTTACCCTATATATATATATATATATATATATATAGCAAATTATCTGGGTAGCCACTGAACTTTTAGAATAGTCAAAATTTGCCCACAAATTATTAATAGCATATTTTTACCTATTGAACTATCAAATGTGTATATTTTTTTTTTATCATTTCGCCTAATTTCATTGTTAACTCTGCTAACTCTAAGGGTCTGCATGATTTACGAGACTTATTATTAATTTTTAGATATAACAAAATTAATGATGGAATCAGATGAAATAGTCCAAAATTTATACTCTTAATAGTTCAATGGGTAAAAACATATTATTAATAGTTGAGTGGTCAAAATTCAACTATTCAAAAAGTTTAGTGACTACCTAGATAATTTGCTCCGTGTGTTTGTGATTCTTCTAGCTGAAATTGAGTTTAAAGAATATAGAATCATATATATATATATAATAAAGTCATATTCTCATCCTTATCCTTTTCGTTTATCTCTTTCCTACGTGACTTATTGACATAGCAAGTACGTGCAACGAGCTCTATGAGTTAACCCCCTAATAACCTATGCTATTCTATTCCTCTTTTTTTTCTTGACTTTATAATTCTATATAATCCTTCCATAATTATCTCTTCCATTCTCTCGCCTTTTTTTTCCTTAACCCTAATCATCAAGCCTAAATTTCCTGGGGATTAGTATAAATAATTTTGAATTATGTTTTTAACTCTCTCATCTTCAACTCAAAAGTTCGAAATATCAATTCAAATATTAGATTATCTTTATCAGATTATCGCTATCGAAGATGCTCTACACTTTTACTCATATATATGGTTATCGATCTATTACTCATTACTTTATCAAGCAGTGCAAATGTTTACACTTTTTCACAATGTTTTTGGAAAGTTTTTTTTTTTTTTTTTTTTTTTTTTTTTTCAATGCTTCAATGCAAGGACCGGATTTGGAATTTCGTTTTTATTCCCTTCAATACAAGGACCGCATTTGGACTTTGTTAATGCTCGTTCAAGTGGAAACAAACGTTCAAGTGGAATACTATAATCTTCGGGAAACAAACTGAAAAGCAAAAGTAACGACTTAGCTTCAGCACTTTCCAAATGATCATAGCTCCACATAATGCTTGAAAACACCAAATCTTGAACTCCTTCTATGTCTCTCATTGTGTACTTCTTTAGCTGTCGAAGGGCAATATTCCAGGATTCTGGTGTTGTGTGGTTACTCTTGAATGCCTTGGCAACAACAACGATTGCAAGAGGCAAACCTTTGCATTCGTCTGCAACCTGGTTTGGAACATCACTCAAAGTGGAATCATCAGAAATTCCGACAACCACTTTAAAAAGATGCCGAGCTTCTTCCTTCGGCAAGGCACCGACCTCAAAAATTTCAGCTCCCATTCTACTACAGACATGAGAAAGGCGAGATGTCAATATAACTTTCAAGCCCTTGAATTCACCTTTAACAGGAATTCCTAGACTCTTAAAATCAACTTCTTCCTGAACATCATCCAATATAACAAGAATTCTCTTTTCACCATTGCTTAATCTCGTATACATTCTTTCAGCTCTCGCGCGATTAGTTTCCTCAGAAAATTTCAATCCTAACTGCTCGGCAAGTTGGTCTTGAACAGTTCTTGTGTTTGGAATTTGAGACAAATTTGCTTTGGCAACTTCATCAAACAACTTTTCAAACTTAACCTGGTCTGCGATTTGCTCTGCCAAAAAAGTCTTGCCCACAAATCGCGACTAGGCTTGTTTTATCTTGCTTTAGAGCTTCTATCACTTCCTTCATCTTTGAGATCCGACTAACTAGGCCTTCCTTGGAGGATTGGGTCTGTTCACTAAAAGGCATCTTCCCTAATGGAGCTATGTACCCAACTTGATCAAACTTCCCCTCTCCTATAAGTTTCTGAGCAACATCTGTTCTTTTTGCAGCACGTCGACCTAGCAAATAACGTGACTTTAAATTTGGAAGCCTAACGATATTAAAGCAACTCACCTCAACACTCTCCATACCCTGAGAAATAGTATATGCCTCTTTCTTTGGATCATCTACATTTTTCATCCAATCAGCAACAGTTGGTTTAATTTTTTCAGCATTATTTTCTGCTGCATCTATCAATCGCTGAACTTCAGCTTGTTGTAGCCCAAGTCCGTTGATCTCATTGCTCAGAGTTTGAACGTTGCTCTTGTAGAAAATTAAATATTTGAATTGCCGCAAAATTGGGTTAACACACTTCTCTACAAATGGCCCCACAATGGAAAGAGCAACATCTTGGATGGCCATTACTACAGTAATTCTGCTCAAATGCGTATAACTATGTTATTTGGGAAAAAAGGGATCTAATAAAATGCATGAAAAACAAGAAAAAACTTCATGGATATACAAATGAGGCAAGAAACAATGCATAAGATCGAAAAGAAAAAATGTCAGGCCGTTGACTAAGTTTAATGAAATGTGTTTGGGAAAAGCAAAACGTAAGGTATACTTGTACTATTTAAATTGTTCTCACCAACAAATATGTTTTGCATAATTTTGTTTTCAATTTATGTAGAGCTAGTTTAGAAAATACGTGATGTAGGGTATGGTATTTTCACAGGTTTGACAAAAAATAAATCTTAATATGCTTAACAACCGATGAAATTTTGTGAAGATTGAAATCTTAGGGACAAAAATATCATTGTAGTAAATATGTTAGTCCTAAGAAGAAAATCCTGAAGCTGGCATAAAGCAATGAGTTAAAAATATCATTATAGGAAAAGTGCAAGTAAAATCACTGTAGCCCAATTCTCAGATTTATGATTGGAATCGTGACTCCCTACAATCAGGGATGGAAACCGTGCGGAGAGACGAGGGAGGATTATTAAAAAAAGGTTTAATTATATTTACCTCCCCCGAGGTTTAGCCAAATTACTAAACAAACCTTGAGATTTTGCTAAATAACAGTCTCACCCCTTGACTGTACAAATTTTTATCCAAAAATCCCCTGACGTCTAAAGCCAAAGATGCCCTTACAAAGGCACGTGCGGTCACCTGCCTAGTTTTGGTTTCGCAAATACCCTTTTGGCATCTTTTACACACAAAAATGTGTCAAAATGCCTTTCGAGTTCAAGAATATCGATCATCTCTCTCAATCCCAGTGCTCAACACAGGCAGGTAAAAAAAATGACAGATTGAACCCCATATTAAATCTACAGATTGAAAGTGGAATTTCTACAAACTTCCTTTCTTCAGTCAACCCTCAAGTGTCTAGATCTTAGTTCACAATTTCATACCAAAAAAAATGAATGCCTAAATTACACAAAGCAAAAATCACTTCGTCTTATTCCCAATCAAATTTCCTTCCAAAATATTATAAACTTCAAAAGTATGTACCATCTGATTGCATGCAAAAGTCAAATGACCAAAACAAAAAGAAAATTATGAGGCATAGAACCTGAATAGTAGTGGAGGAAAAAAAAAATCTTCAATGCAACAAGGACTAAAAATTTACCTGTAGAGTATTATTTGTTCGATGCACAAATCTGTAAGAGAAAAACCAAACATAAGAGCATACAAATTTAAAATAAAAAATTAGACATCACGAATAAATCTAAAGAATCGTAATAAATCATGAATTTCTGGACATGTAAAGTAGATCCTACGTTGGAGAGAAAGTAGAAGGGAAAAGTAAGATATAAGAACTATAAGACCAAATCAAGAAATCAGCTTTGGTAGTCAGAAAGTCTACTATGATTGAGGAGACTTTCATTTGCAGGATACTAGGAACAAAGAAATTTAGTGGGCTCTTTGAAAAAAAAAATTGGTAGGCCTTAATATGCATTAACTGCCACAAAAATTCTTTTTGTATCGTTCAAAAAAAAAAAAAAAACTGATAAGCATTGTGTCCTTTTACATTCCCGAAACAAAAAGTTTTCCATGTAAAAAACACTAATTTAGAAAAATGGCTACATACCCAACGGAAATTGTGCTCCAAAGTCAGGATTATGGGGAGAAGGCGGGTGTGTAGGAATGTGAATGCTAGGACTTTTTTTGGAAGCCTCTTCATCCAAGATATCCAATTGTAACTTGAAGAAAAATATTTTTTTAATTAAAAAGTTCATTTTTGCCACTGAACTTTTTGACAAAATAATAGTAACAGTTAACTTAAAGAAACATAATAAAAGAGCTATGTATTGTGCAATAAATCAAAATTGGCATTAGAATATTAAATAAATATAAATACTCAATTCTCCATCTTCCTATTCTTACAATACTAAAATATAAATTTTAGTATTGTCTAATCATATCTCAAAGTGCAAAAAGGAAGTAAAGAGTTAACATTACTAATTAGGCATAAATGTTGGTTTGAAATGTTTAGGAAAAGAATCTCTAAAATATACCTTTTATTAGTTTTCTTGTTCTACACATGAAATATCACATAAATGTAGAATGAAGTACTTAATTTTGAAAGTTGACTGATCAATAATGAAAATTAAAATAAAATATTTAATTGAAAGGCATGTTCAATTTAGCTAATAGGAGATTTTTTTAAGACAATAACAAAATTTTAACAATGCAATACTAAAACAATTAATAAGAAATAAGTTCAAAAATATTGAAAGATGAATAAAAGTTTAAAATTTTCATAAAGCTAGGTGAAGGGGCCCCCCGGAGGGGGGGGGGGAAGGAATAGAAGTTTGTCAAAATTTTAGGGGGAGAGGGAGGGGGTTGCAAAGGATAGATTTTAATAAAAATTACTAAAATTTCCTAGGAGCTAAAAGAAAATTTCAAACTTAGGGGGCGGTTACCCCCTACCCCCAGGCCCCCTATCCCCTCCGCCCCTGCTCAAATGACTCTCAAATTATTAAAAAGCCTTCAAAACAAGGAATTGAAACCTAGCGAATAGTAACCTAATGACCGCTTTATATATATAGAGAAATCAATTTGGAGTGAATTGAAACTTGGAAAGAAAAAAATTGCTTCTCTACCAAATTAATTTTCTATCGAACTCTACTAGCAGAAAATTATTTCCTATACTCATATCCTTACTTTCCCACTGATCTTCTCATGGTTCATTTAAAAAAAATGTGTGTATGTACTTAACGGTTATTATTGTAGTACGGATTATTACTATGGATGTTTACATATTTTATCACCTAGCAGCCATCTAATTTTGAGAATTGCATTGACATCCCTTTGGGCTTTTTGATAACAAATCTACCCCTATTAGAAAAAGTGGCTAAAAAAGTTGAAAGTAAATTATGATAAACAAATATTATTCCCAAATTATCCTTGGAGTTGGAGCTGCCACAGGAATATATGTCGAATAATTTACTTTAAAAAATGAAATAAAAAAGGAAGAGAAAGTGGAAACTGATCCCACACTTTTAGTAGATTAAGTCTCAACTGTTAAAGGCCAATATATGACCGTTGCTAGTCCAACATTCAGTTTAGGAACAAGATAAAAAGACTGGTGATGGACCACGAAGTGGTAGCTGTGGTCATAAAGCAAGAATAAGAATTCCAAAAGCCAAAACAATCCTTACTTTTTTCTTTAAAGTGCAACTTCTTCCAACGGAGATCATTTTAGTACTAAAATAATAATAAAAAAGGGTAGAGATATCTTGCAAAAGCACTTCCATTTGAAGAACTTGTTTCTCTAAGTGTATTAAAATAATTCGGCCCTTCTGGTTATGACACTTTGTCACATTAGATTGAGAAGGGAGGTCAATGTAATTTTCAGGATTAGAGAGTATTAGATGAAAATGTTAGAAATCTTAAAGGAGGTCGATGAAATTATTTATTGTTAAAAACCTTTTCATTCGAATGTCAATGTGTAAGTAATCATGAAAACACATAGTAAGGTCCATATGTCAGCATGCACCTATGTACGCAAAACCTTAAAAAAAAAAAAAAAAAAGTTCTTGGTTCTACATTGAAAGACCGGATATAATACAATTGTGCATGTACTCAAACCTAAACAAATCCATTAGTTTAAAAGAAAATGATAAAAAAAATGTGGGATTTAATGACTTCAACAGGCAATTTAGAAGTGTGTACTCAAACCTTCAACAGGCGCGCAGTTTAAATCAATTAGTTTCTACTCATCAATTGATCAAAAGCATCCAAAAAAATTGAATCATTTTTATCGACTTAGTAGATTTAGAAGTGTGCAAAACAATGTTGTGATTGCTTGACAGATGAACCAAAGGAGACATTGAAAGTGATAGACACAGACCTCTTTTTGTTTGGTTGATTGAAAACTTCCAGACAAAGTTTTGCTGAGAGATATTAGTGCAGTAGTGAGTAGGTAAAATGATGGACAACAAATTTGTAGCTGAGATGGTTAAGAAACTACAGTGAACATCTAGGCAATTTATAGGGAATGGATATGGTGCCTGGTTAATGTAGCTGGAAATGGGAATCCCGTTTTTGGTAAGTAGTTACTGCACTATATTTTATGTTCCTTGAATTGGTGCCCATCACTTTTATGCTTTTCCCTATCACTTTTACTGTTGCAAGGGAAATGAAGTTCCACAACGAATATTATGGAGACAAGTCAAGAATCAAAGCCTCAAAAAGTAATATTCAAAACACTGTGGTGAAGCAAAGAATGCTTCTGCCAATTTCGTTAGCCCCACAATCGCTAGTTCTCATTCTGAAAAAGGAATGTTGAAGATGCAAAAGGCAAACTTGGAGTGAACATGTGAAAGACAGGATCTTACTTGTTATATTCATTGTTCAACATATCCACGTCTAATATGCAAAACATACAACCGTGGAACTTGAGTTCTGGATTTGGATGGACAAGAATATTTATAAAGATCTATACCTAAGGGGCACTCTTGTATTTTTTTTTTTTTTAAATTTTGAGGGGCTAAATCTAATGTTTACAAGGAAATAAAGGTAATCTTTTAGTATTTTACGGGGTTATAGAAGGACTTTTAAGATCTTGGGAGGGCAAAACCTAATTTCGACAAGGATATATGTGATGTATTAACAATTTTTTGAGTATATATAAGAATTTCTGAAACCTTAGGATGGCACTTGCCCCTCAAATATATAAGTACACTTATTTGAACTTGGGGAAGGTATGGTTGTGTCGTGTCTGGCTCCGCTTACTTCTTGTATTTGCTATAATATCTAGTGTACATTAGACTACATTATTGTACTAAATATATGTAAAATATTTTAGTCGTGTATATTGTATACCAACATTTTTACGGATAAATATTGTCCATCAAATAATATAATAAAAATAATAATTGTACCAAATTGGATTAGAACGTAATTGTATCTGTACCAAATCCCGTTTGTCCAACCCTCAATCAAAATTTTGTCTATGTTTAAGTATAGTTTAGATTTGCATGGGCATGCCATGAATCTATCTTACAAAAGCCCAATTCAAACCAATCTGATATTTTACGCGTTTGAATCAAAATTTTTAAACCTATATCATAATCATCTTCAAATTTTTAAAGCTTTACTTGCATTAAACATTAGTGATATAGTAGCTACGTCTTATAATGTTTTATTACGTAACAAAATTTTTTGTCAATTAGTTGAGAAACTATACAATGAGGATTGAGGCAAATTTATAGGGAATGAGAAGATAGTTTCTAGTATAACTGAGAATAGGAATCCTATTGCCTTCGGGAGAAAATTCTTAATTTGTGATGAAAAACAAAAGTTATACTACAAAGGGGGTGATTAGTGAAGCAGCTTCCACAAATGTGATCTTCGCATTTGTGAAATGCGAGTTCAGGTACCTCGCATTTCACAAATGCGAGGTAGGTGCTTTTAAAAAAAAAGAAAAACAAGCTACGGTTCTTCAGTTGCGAGCTCAAGAGCTCGCATTTACACTACAAAGGGGGTGATTAGTGAAGCAGCTTCCACAAATGTGATCTTCGCATTTGTGAAATGCGAGTTCAGGTACCTCGCATTTCACAAATGCGAGGTAGGTGCTTTTAAAAAAAAAGAAAAACAAGCTACGGTTCTTCAGTTGGGAGCTCAAGAGATCGCATTTACAAAATGCGAGCTTATTTCCTCGCATTTCAGAAATGCGAAGTACTCAAGCTTTTTTGACCGAAAATTGGATTCTGACCGCAATTGTCTAAACTCAAGCTTCAGCCGTTTCAGCCTCCAAGACACGCTTCGGTTTCCCGCTTCAGCTCAATTTCGAATCTAATTTCTTAGCTGCTACCCATCAATTCCTCGCAGCTGGGTTTTGTTTGTCTTAGTTTGTCCGTCTATTTTCGTTTCATCTTCGCCGCTTCACCACACAGCTCGCCGCCGCTGCATTTCTAAGCTGCTACCCAGCTCAGATTATACCAGGTTTGTTTATCCTTGTTCCATTTTTTTGTTTAAGTTATGTCGTTGTTGATTATTGGTTTTTGGTTGCCCTTCCGTCCCCACTTGCCTCTGTATAATGAATATGTAGTGCTGTAATTTTTAAGCGTATGATCCGAGCTCGAATCTATAAAACCCAGAAGGATCCGACCTCGGATCGTTTGAAAAGCCAAAAATTAAAACAGCTGATCCGAGCTCTGATCCGACAAGTTCGTGTTGTATCCGAGACCTCGGATAAACTTCTGTTATAGTTGATCCGAGCCATGTCGGATCCGAGGACTTTTTGATCAGATACGACCTCGGATCTATTTAGGTGTTGGTACTAAACAGCTAAATTCCAGTACTTCACTGCTAAATTGCACCAAAGGCCTAAGTAAAAGCCTTTTTCTTTTGGTATTATCTGAAAACTGGAGTATAGTAAAAAAAAAAAAAGCCCTCGGTCTTGAAGTTCGACAGCCTATCTAATGGTCCCTTCTGTCACTTAATTCAGTAATTGAACCATGCCATTGTGGAGTTGTATTATAATCTGATATTGAAGCATGTAGAAAGTTTCCCTTGCTTCAAGTACTTTTATTTGGTTCATTGGGACGATATTTTGACACGATTGGTTACTTGGTGAAGTGAAGTGAGAATTTGACAGAATCTTCCAAAACATGTTTTTCAGTTGTTGAACACTTCTTCTTGTTTGTCTTGCTAGGTTAGTATAACAGGGTAACATAGATATAATAAGCATGACTCGTTCAATAATAATCTCCCTTGTCGGAATAATAATAAATGCTTGAACACCTCCCTTGTCAGAATGGGACACCAAAGTAACCCCCTTGCGTGGACATTTTTTTATTTTCTATAAGTATGTTTTCTATACCTATGTTATCTAGTTTACCAAGGGTTAAATTCTTTGAATTTAGGTGAATAGATCCAAAAAGGTATATCGGAACAAGCAAGATCTACGGGAACGAGGTGGTTCATTTGAACAAATCCCTCATTGCACCCCAGATCCTCTGCTCCAGTACCTTATGTTGGGTCTGTGTGAACTCCATCATATTCATATAGGTGCACATCGAGTTTTCGAAATAAGCCAGGAGACTTGAAGAGGCTTTGATTGGTACCACTAGGAAGTTGTCTGCAGAAGTGCATCTTCAGAATCTTCGGCATATCATTGGGTAAGTCATGTAGTTTTCAAGTAGATTTAATTGTAGACTTGCACATGTTCTAATTTATAAAACCTTGCTTGGATTCGTTTTATTTTGAATTCATGAATGTAATGTGAGACCTTGTAGTATAGTATATTTTTTAATTGCATGTTATGGTGGTTGACAGTGGAGCATACGAAATTATTGTTGTTTCACATTCTACTGTGTACATTATATTATTATTGCAGGCTTAAGGAAAATTCGCAGTTGGTTGTCTTCTATAAGATGCTTATTGTATGTCAAATTATTCTACCGTATTTGTAGTGCTGTAAATTATCTCATATTTGATGTCTTGTTTGAAAATCGATGTGCCTATGTTGGTTGGCAAGGAGTTTTCGCCCAGTTACAGGGGAGACTCTGTCAAAATTTGTTTAAAATCTTTTTGGGTGTTTTGGTTAGTGATTGCCTTAAGAGTATAATAAGACAAATTGGCGGCAATATGGACTCAAAAGGGGGGGTGCTTCTTTCCGTTAAATAAAACAAGACATCCTCGGAGATATTACGTACTATTCAATTTAATTAGGAGTTGTTGAATAACTTTTTGGCATTTGGATGATGATGATGTATAGGCGGTTAGAGGGAACATTAACTTAAAATGTTGACTAAAAATTTGTATACAAGACAAACTGGAATCACATTTGCTTGTACTACTACAAATGTGAGTTCTCCTTTGCTTGTACTACTACTTGTACCTTAAACACACATTTGCTTGATTAAGGTGAGTTCTCCTTTGTATCACACTTGAAACAGTAACAATGGATAGGGATTGTTATCTGATGTATACTCTTCTACCGCATGAGCTAACTTATTTTATTCCAAAATAGGGATTCTTTCCACACGTATGTCTATAGAAAGACCTCTGCGCGTGTCTCTTTATTGGGGAGGTAAAATACACTACGAGGATGGGTCAATTTGTTACTTGCCTCGTATTTGCAGCCGTACATTCTCATTACGATGCAGGATTGGATATGATGATTTGGTGGATAGAATCTATGAATATATGGGGGTCGATAGGGGGCTGTTTAGGTTGAATATATTTCTCCGCCAACCTTGTGGCCGGAGCTCTTATAACGTGTCCCCAGTGGTTGATGATGAAACTCTTGCGATAATGTACGATGTATGGAATGAAATTGTTCCATACACCGCAGAACTGTATATCGAGAAGGATGAAAAATTCCAAAATCCTCGAGTCACCGGGACATTCATTTCACCAAATACTAATTTAGGTCCGATGATGTCACTTGTCCATGCATGCATGGATCCGACAAGATTTCAACCAAGCTCTAGTACAGCAGTACCTGAGACGGCATCGGTATCAGAATGGGCACATGGAGATTGTGGTAGGGATTCGTTAGAGCCACGTCTTACATCAGGCTTAAGGACGCAAGTTGAATCTGTTCAGGGCCTAGACTCGATTCAAAGTTTTAGAGATCCAGAATCGCCGGATCATCTTGGTAGTTATGGCTTGGATTTCACTGCCGGTCCAAGCCATTGCAACAGCCCCCTAGATGATGATTTGGAGCATGACGTGGAAGATGTAGAGGAATCTGAGTCGGTTGATGTGTCAGGCAGTGACTCAGATGGCGAAATTGGACAACATGGAGTCCACCTGGATCTTGAGAACCAACAGCCTTTTGATGCATCTAGCAACCCCCTGTATGCTCCACGAGGATTGAAATTCTTCTCTAACCTTGGAAACATAGATGAGGACGAGTATCTGACAGATGACGATGAGTTGGAGCGCATTGTGACATTTAGTGAGGAAAATAATAATATAAGACTGCATATGAGATTTGAGAGCAAACAACAGCAGAGCAGGGCTATTAGAATGTGGTCTATCACTCATAATAGGGAGTTTAGGGTTGTTGAGAGCAAGAGAAACACCTGGGTTGCCAAATGTAAATCCGCAATTGAAAGGACCTTCACCATTGAAGCCGACTCATCGGAACCTCCATGTGACTGGTGTGTCCGAGCAGTGAAGAAAAAGACACACGGATTGTGGCAAATAACCAGGTGGGTGAACGATCACAATTGTGTGGGTGATTTGATGAGTAATAGCAATGCTAGTCTAACATCTTCGGTTATTGCTAGACACGTTGTTCACAGTATTGAAGACGATCCTGGGTACAAAGTAAAGAACATTGTCAGTGATGTTAAAAAGGTGCTGAAGGTGGATGTTTCTTATAAAAAGGCTTGGTACGGCAGACGCAAAGCTATTGAACTTGTTTTTGGTTCTTGGGAAACAAATTTTGCCGAACTACCAAAATATCTTGACGCGGTTGTGAAGTCAAATCAGGGAACCGTTATCAGGTGGTTACATCATTCTGATAGCACGGATCACGTGAAGACATTTAAGTATGTGTTCTGGGCCTTTGAACCGGCTATTGATGCATTTCACATGTGTCGGCCGGTAATATGTGTTGACGGCACTCATTTGCGTGGCGAATATAAGGGCAAACTACTTGTTGCCGTGACACAGGATGCCAACAACCACATTATTCCAATAGCTTATGCCATAGTCGACGAGGAGACCATTTCTAGTTGGTCTTGGTTCATGGAGCAACTTAGATACCACGTCGCCCGCGATCGGTATCCCATTTGTGTCATTTCAGATCGGCATCCCGGTATTATTCATGCTATGGCACATTTTGACTATTGGCAAGAACCTTTGGCCTTTCATAGGTTTTGCCTACGACACGTTAGGAGTAACCTAATGACTCACTTCAAAGGTTTGAACCTAAAAAAGTTGTGTTGGGCAATGGGAAGGGCCAGACAGTTGCGCAAGTGGAGGGCATTAAAACGAGAATTAAGGAGCACGTTTCCAGATGCATGGACCTATTTGTGTAACATTGAAATCGAGAAGTGGTGTCTAACTCATGACGGTGGCCATCGTTGGGGTATTCTCACAACTAACATGTCCGAAAGTTACAATAATGTACTTAGAGGAGCACGTCACTTGCCTATCCGGGCTTGTATTGATATGACTTTTCATCGGACAGTAGAGTTGTTTAGAACAAGAAGGGAGGACGCCAGACATTGCCGTAATCCATTTCCTCCAAAGATTTGGCGAAAGTTTAAGAATTCGGATCAGAAAGCGAGAAGCCACCGGGTTGTTGAGTTCGATGGCTCTTCCGGGGTGTATAAAGTGGTGACAGGCCGCCGTGTGGACGGTAAAGGGGGCAATATACAAACGGTCAAGTATTTGGAAAAATCTTGCTCTTGTGGTAAGTGGCAGTGCTACCGACTTCCCTGTTCCCACGTGTTGGCCGTGTGCAGGCATCGCAGGGATAATTCGGGGGCGCTGGTAGATCCGCAGTTTACAAAAAGGCGATGGACAGTTCAGTATTCAGGAAAGTTTAACCCTTTGCCACATCCGGATACTTGGCTCCAACCGGATTGGGAGTTACAAGCAGATCGCAGTAAATATGTTGCCCGTCGGGCGGGGAGGGTACGAGCTAGAAGAATTCGGAATGAGATGGACGAGAGAGATCCAGAGGAACCAAGAAGGTGTACAAATTGCCAATAGTCAGGTCACAATAGAAGAAATTGTCCTAATTTTAGAGTTTGACATCATCCGTTTTAGGGATAGGAACCAGTGTACCGAACGTTTGCTATGTCATTTTGTTGGATTATGGAATTAATATGATTTATGAGACGATATTCTGTTTATCAGTACTTTGGCTCGTAATATTTCAGTGTCATTTTTAGCATCCCACTATTTAAAGTGTTGCATTAGTTTTATCAACTACCAGTCTACTAATTAAATGTGTAGTAGCCTTATATGTTACATAATGCATTTGCAGCTATTGTTTTCTATATGGCCGACATTCCTACACATGCAGCCTTGCATCCGGGGCCATTCGTGTATGATATTATCTCAGCAGGCACTGCACACCGGGCACATTCTATATTTCACGGGCACATTGTAGGTGAGCAGCTTGATGTCAGGCGATGTGATAGGCACTTTTGGGAGCATACACCTATCCCTGAGCCCGTTCTAAAGTATATTCGATTGGCTGGCTTTGAAGGGGTGCTTGACTGTGGATATATGATGCTCGATCATGCTTTGATCACTAGTTTGGTGGAGCGGTGGCGGCCCGAGACGCATACATTTCATCTCCCCGTTGGAGAGACTACGGTAACGTTGCAGGATGTGGAGGTTCTGTGGGGTCTACCCATAAACGGTCCTCCAGTTATAGGGATTGATACTCCTCATACTGTTGAGGAGTGGAGGAATTTATGTGAGGAGTTGATTGGATTTTATCCAGCGATGTCAGATTTTGATGGGCAGCGGCTTAAATTAGGATGTTTATCTAGAGTATTAGATACAGAGTTGACACCTGATGATTCGGATGTCCAATGTAGACAGCGGGCCCGTGTATACCTGCTCCTGCTATTAGGCGGTCATTTATTAGCAGATAAGTCCGGTAACAAAGTCCCCCTATTGTATATGCCATTACTACGAGATTTGGAAACTGTTGGGCAATATAGTTGGGGAAGCGCGATTTTAGCAACTCTGTATCGATCATTGTGTAGCGCCACATCTCCCTCTAGATCGGCAATTGCGGGACCATTAGTTTTGCTTCAGGTACATTTCCTCCAGATTCAACGTGTTAAACTTTAACTAGGTGATGATTATACGGTCAATTAATACATTCAAATATTATAAATTACAGCTATGGGCGTGGGAACGTATACCAACAATGCGCCCTGATCGTGTGCAGCCGTTAGAGCACTATCCTGGTCCATATGGAGCTCGGTATGTATATATCAAATATATTTTTGTAATACTAATACGAATCAACTATCTCCTTTAACAAATATTTTCCCAATTCGTTCCCTCAGGTGGAATGTTCAATTTGATGTACACAGAGTGGCAAGACATGTTGTATCTGTATTCCGAGATCAGTTGACAGGCTTACGTGCCCGAGAGGTACACTAATTGTCTTTTGATGTCATTATGATTGGTCTTTGCCGTTATATTTCAGTAAGATGTTTAAAATTTATATATATATGTTGGTTGTATGGCAAAAAGATTATGCTTGAGTATCGTCAAAATGGTTGGATTGGCAGGGAGTTTTCATCCGGTTATAGGGGAGGTGCTGGGAAGATAAATTAAATTTTAGATGTAAAAACGAGAATAACTATTGTGATGTATTGTATGTATGGCGAAATGGAATAAGTATTGGCTTTGCAGTTTATATGGCAGCCGTACTCGGACGATATTCTCGCATCTCTGCCAAGCTATTGTACTGCAGGACGCGGCATTTGGAGATCTGTCACGTATCTCATATGTTGGGAAGTTGTCGAGCCACATCTTCCGAATCGAGTTATGAGACAGTTCGGATATCATCAGCCCGTGCCTGATCTAAGACTGACCGATAATCAACAGGCACTGCATTCTCTAGATCGTCGTGGCAAGGGGAATCAAGACTGGATAACTAGACATGCAGCATATATTGATGTGTGGACTGATCGGCCTATGCATGTGGAGGACGGTGCTGTAACTGAAGATCCTACCTATCCGTCCGATGAGTATCG
This sequence comes from Coffea eugenioides, assembly GCF_003713205.1. Lineage (NCBI taxonomy): Eukaryota > Viridiplantae > Streptophyta > Magnoliopsida > Gentianales > Rubiaceae > Coffea > Coffea eugenioides. Next base: position 103,015 of record NW_020862206.1, on the reverse strand, counting down.
TCAATGGTATCGCGAGCGGACAGTGCTATATATTTCAAATCCTACTAGGCATCCCGTTTATCCGGAGGGCTTTCAGGGTGATAGCGCTAGAGCACAATATCTAGTAAGTTTTCCTTACAATTACTGAAAGAGATCCTTCAAACAAACCCCAAGTTGTTAAGATTTAACTCTATTCTAGCCGACTCATCCCAGCATTATATCTCCAGATGGATGCTATGTCTCAAGTATATTACATGGCTGAGACCTGTCTCGCACAGAGTGATGAACAGCACACGAATTATTTTAATGCAATGAAGGACTTTGCATCCATGACATTGGAAACTGTAGGGGAGTCATCCCGACTTGCATTTCGCCCTCCACGAGTACCCCAGCAAATTCCGCAACCAGCAGACCCCCATCGCGTTGAAAGAGCTCCTAGGAATGTTCACGGAGGTCAGCTTGGTGGTGGACGCCGTCGTAGACTCCGGTCACCAGACCCCACCGTCCAAACTGGATGTGATGGAAGGTCACAGGCTACCGAGCATCAGGGCATCCCTAGGTCCATTGGCCATCCTAGGTCGCCAGTGCCTATGGCGGAGTTTACGCCCCTTACAGACTTACATCTTGCAAGTGGTGAACAACATGTAGGAGGTACAGATGAAGGCCCAAGTTTCCAAGCTATTGATGCTAGACTTGAGTCACAGATTACTCAGGTCGATGTTGCGATCCCAGTCCAGCCACGTCGAACACAGAGAGTGCGCAAACCCAGAGGATGTGGCACTCATGGAAGACTTGGACATCATTGATATGCTCCACTTTAATTCTGTAGTTGTTGTTTGCTTCTCTTTTTGTTTATATTCTTTACTTTGGCGAATAGTAGTTTTAGTTTTAAAATATTTGGACACGTTGCTGGAAATATTGGTTGGATTAAATGTTGTGCATTTTGGGTTTGCTGACAGGGAGTTTTGTCCACTTTTAAGGGGAGACTTTGTCAAAAATTTTTTTAAAAAAATTTTATATTAATCATAATACATTTTTTGTCAAACATCTGAGTCAATTGAAAGGAAGGTGAACAAAGGTAAAAGCGCATTAACTAACTACTTGAAAGGAAGGTGAACAAAGGTAAAAGCGAACTTAGCCAATTGAAGGTGAAGCTTTGCAAAATAGCTGTAAAACCTGTGAGAAAGATGTAGCAAAACGGCTCTGCCTGTTGACCTGAGGAAAGAGACAGATCCGCGCCTCGGATCTGTCTAGTGATAATGGATACGAGCTCGGATCCATATGATCCGTGGACTTTCCATTTAGATCCGAGGTCGGATCCTAAAGACCTCAAAATCACTTACTACAGAAGTACAGCCGAGGCCTCGGATCGATCTTGTTAATACGGATCCGTGCTCGGATCCAAGTGATCCGTGGACTTTCCATCGTAGATCCGAGGTCGGATGTACGATGACCTTGGATCCCTTACTCCAGAAGTACAGCCGAGGCCTCGGATCAATCTTGTTAACACGGATCCGCGCCTCGGATCCGTGTGCAGCAACTCCCACGCTTTATTTTTTACGGCTTTCCTATATTTGTACAATTTTGCTCCCAATCTGTTGTGCAGTTTATCCTCTTAATTAGCCCTTACATTTCTTTCAGTTCGTGCATGAATTTCATACTTCAATAACCTTCAGAGTGTTAAGTAAATTAACGCATTAATCCACTAATTTGAATTCGTTTTGAACCCTTAAATAAGCGAATGTCGACATTTGTAAATGGCAGCCCCCTTGTTACCCAGTACATGATTCATTGGAGCAGAAAATTAATAATATTATTCTTTAATTTAGGCATCAATTTCTTTTGTCATTTAAGCATAATTTTGTTGCAATTTGGCCTTATCGTGACTATATCAAGCACTTACTAACGAAATTAAGTGAAAATGACAAATATCATTAATCATGCAAATTTCCAAGCGAGGTAATTTTTCTTATTTAACCGAATATACTTCCTAAAAACTAAAAATCCTAATTGCATAATGGTTCATTCCAAGCAAAATGAGGACTAAACCTTCCCAAAAAACATATAACATTTTATCCAATGGAAGAAATAGACACTTAAGCATGGAACATTTTGGCCATTAATTTGAAATATTGGAAAACTTTTGCCTGGAAGATCAAATTTTGACAGAGTAATCTAAATAACAATGGATGAAAACTCCCGACCAACAACCTTAATTTCAAGGAAATTAATCTCATGACAACATTTCAAAGACAAATTCCAACATTTTTAACCATACACAACTGCAATTATACATTTCAAAACACAACCACCCATAAGACAAAGTAATCACTCCCCCACACTTAAAAGCTACAATGCCCTCATTGTACAGACATGTAGGAGACACTGAAACTTCCCTCAAAATGAGTGGTCATGCAATTTGATGCCCTTCAAACCTCACAATCATCCCAATTCTGTCCAAAATGAAACAACAAGGGTACCAAACTACATAAGTTGGACAAGATAATCCAATAAGAAAACTACAAAGGTTGTCTTAACAAAAGAAAAGCAAAATAGAGAAATAAAAGATCCAAGCCGCTACGGAGCGTCATGGCTGCTCGGAACGAGGGTCTATTGCCTCCTCCGCTCCATGAGGACCCTGTGAGGTACCAATATGGCCCTCCTCCTGATGAGGTGTCGGAGTACCAATATGGCCCTCCGCTCCATGAGGACCCTGTGAGGTACCAATATGGCCCTCCTCCTGATGAGGTGTCGGAGTAGGCGACCGGCGGATGTTGAAGTGTTCTTCCATCGCCCGAAGACGGCGATCATGCCTGTCTAGTCGCTCCGTCATCCGTCTCTCCGTTTGATCGATACGCTCGACGACTCGTCCCTCCATACAGCAAATGGCATTTAGGAGCTCTTGCCATTTTGATCTCGGAGGAGGTGGCGGTCGAGGAACAGGAGGAGGAAGAGCTTGCTGCGCCTCCGCCTCTCGAGTTTCCGCTTGTGGTTCAGTGTGCGGAGGAGGCTGGGCGGAAGTCGATGCCTCTCCAGTGTCTCGAATGAGAGCAGCTCCAAAATCCGTAGGAATGCCCAAAGCTTTGAGTATAGAGGTATTAACCTCCTCGACAGACCTAGTGACGATAGCTCGCTCGGTTCCAAGAGGAACCTTGACCTTCTCAAAAATGAGGGATAGCAGTCTTGGAAACCCGAAGCAGGTCTCGCCGGCCCTCATGCGAGCTGTAGTCCGCATATAACTGATGATAATGCTGGGTAGAGGAATGCCGGTCAGCTGCGCACCTACACCATGCATCATCTTGTCCAAAAAGTAGAGATCACTATTGCGGAGCTCCCGTTTTCCACTTTTTTTTGGTACCACATTGAAGGCAAACAAGTAGAAGATTAGGTGGTACCTATGCTCGAATGAATCGGCGTAAACTGTAAGCTTCTTCGCAGTTCCTCTCTCTCTATACTGGCCCTTGAGGCGTCCAACTGCCTCTCCCACCTGCCAAGGGTCTCGCGCCTTGAACTCCTTCGTCAATTTGATATCTTGTCCTTCGTCTTTTAGTTTGACGAAGCATCCCAGTGTTTCCCGAGTAAGAGCCACTCTCTTGCCTCGAACCCACGAGACGATGAGATTGCCACTGTGGCTTTCTTTGTTTTCCACGTTGGCATAGAACTCCCGGACCAAGGTTGGGTAGTAATGCTTGGGAAGTTGTAAGATGTTCTCCCAACCAAGGCGCTTGAATGCTGTGGAGATGTGGTAGTGTGCATCCACTTCCGGTGCCAAGTGCTTCTCGATGATAATCTCCTTGTCTAAGCCGAATTCATACCATTGTTGGTTTTCAAGCGAGGTGAATCGAGTGGTATCGTAGTCCGGAGGTGGCTCGTCACGGCTAGTAGACGCGGTCTTCCGGCGAGAGCGAGGTGGCGGCTCTGGTGACGGAGATTCCTCTTCAGGTGACTCCTCATGCAAGGAAGGTGTGTGTTCCTCTGTCGACGAAGATGGAGGTGTCGGTGCTCTAGACCTTCTTGTGCGAGCCATAATACCTATACCAAAAGCAAGATGAACCTTCATTAGAAATCGTAGAAACTTGCTCGCACGTATTAAATAAGAATTTAAAAAAATTTCGGCAGAGTTTCCCCTTGAAAAAGGGCTAAACTACCTGCCAACATTTACCAAAAATTCAAGCAAAAAATCTACTTAAGACCTCACAAATACAATTCTCACATTGAGAATGAATATTACCAACAAGGTTGTCATGATACGCTAAATACTTCCAATACTTTGACAATTAAAACCATTTGTAAGATTGGAATAAAATTTGAAAGTAAAGTAGACTATCAATGACACTATGCTATAACATTAAGCTTCAACCATCAATTCATCGCAGCGTCAAAATATGCCTTACGAAAAACATCTTCAATTCAAACAATTCTCAACTTTTGGCACTTTCCTTCAAACCAATACATAACTACCCACTATACTTACCACAATTTATCATCAATTTGCATAAAGATGCACTTATTTCAAGCAAACAAATGCAAATTATACACCAAAACAAGAAATTGCAAACAAAAGTCTAGTGTGCTTTCATGAGAAAAATTATAAAATTTCTCACCATATTAACAAATTTCTCAAATCTAAGCAAACAACCATAACTAAATGTATATATTATCACAATGTAACACAATTGTATCAAGAAATTTCAACAAATAAGCTTTTATCACAATTACTCAAAAACTTAAAAAATTATGCAAAAATAGGAATTATAAAATCTCAAAAGAAATTGCAAATTGTTACCTCAAATGTAAAGGAGGATGCTGGAGGATGATAATGATGAAAAATGAGGGAGAAACAAGTCCAATTTTACCCACAAATAAAACAAATTCCGTGCGGCCCAAAATTGCCTTTTGAATATCAAAATCCACTTTTGATGATGTTTTGTGGTGAAATAGCTTACGGTTTATGATCATACAAGGGTTAGGGAGGTGTTTATGGTGAAGGATTGGAGATTTGATAGATTAAATAGAAGATTGGAGAAAAGGGGGTAGGGTTTCGGTGAGAAGAGGGAAGAAATATTTGAAAAGTGCAGAAACGAACCCTCGTTTCTGCTTTATCCGCGAACCGATCCGAGGTCGTATTTGTTCTTGTAGTCCTCGGATCCTACATGGCTCGGATCCACAAGTGCTGAAGTTTATCCGAGGTCTCGGATCAAACTGGAACTTGAATGATCCGGGCTCGGATCTCCTGTTTTAATTTTTTCCGCTTCAAACGATCCGCGGTCGGATCCTTCTGGGTTTTATAGGATACGAGCTCGGATCATCACAATTCTGCACTAATTATACCAACTGCAATTTTCCAAACATTTTCTCCCTTTTCCGACTAATTCCAAATAAGCTACAAAACTCATGAATTTTTTGAATCCACCAATCGCTATTTTAAATGCAAAAAAGGATTATTGTTAGTCTTACTGTTGTCGAGTGAAATGAAATTCACACAACTTTACAGCCAAGAAATCATAACTGTGACATATTTAGTGGTAGTGACTTTTAAATATTTACTAAAGTTAAGAAGTCCAAATACGTATTAATCAAACGTCAAAAAGAATGAAGGGAATGAGCTTCTAGGTGGTTGCTAACCTCGCATTCGTAAAATGCGAGGTATACATGACCTCGCATTTGCTAAATGCGAGGTACGCTTCTTTTTTTTTTTTTTTTAAATTTCGGTGGTCTCAAAATTCATCTCAACTTCGCATTTAGCAAATGCGAAGACCCCCAAGATAGAAAACCATACACAAAACGCCCCCTTTGTAGAATTTTTTTAAATTTCATCATATTTTTAGAAATTTCTCTTGCCTTCGGAAGGTTAATCATCACTCTATCTTTTTCTTATCACTCTTACTTTTCTACAGGAAAGGAAATGATGTTCTATAACGGGATCGGGATAGGTATTGTTGGTCTCAGATGCGATTCGTACTATTGTGACTCTTTCCATGATTTAGTGTAAACTCACAAATCTTTGTTGGATCAATACCGATTAAAATAAAATTATGTGAGTGCACATTAAATCATGAAAAAAACTAAAGTTAAGTGAGTGCATACTAAATCATAAAAAGAGTACGATAACTGCACCTAAAGCCAACCGTGCGTGCCCCAAATCCTTCCATAACCCTGAATGCACTAGACTAGTTGAATAATTTTTTAAATTGAAATCATGGATTCAAAATAATTAATCCAAAATTATTAATAACTTAATGAGCCTTATATTATACATCAACCTAAGGGACCCAGGGTTACATATCAACACATTACTCCTCTCCCCACAGATGTGGGACTCCTGATTGGAGCCCGGGGTACTGCAAATGTAATGGATTTAATGGGTACAACCGTACAAGTCAAGAATCCGAAGCTTCGAAGAGAATAATCTCAAAACAATCTCGTGGAGCAAAGAATGCTTCCGGCCAATTTCGTTAGCCCCACAAACGCTAGATCTCATCCGACAAAAGATTGTTGAAGTTGTCACTAGGCCAAAAAAAAAAAAATTCAAAGCAATCTAGTGGAGCAAAGTATTCTTCTGCCCAATTTGTTAGCCCCACAATTGCTAGATCTCATTTCATAAAAGAAAATGAAGATGCAAAATAAAAAATTTGAAGTTAACATGTGAAATTATTGAATATATTTGTTCAAATGCAACCATCCCCCAGTCAAATAGTTGTTTATATTTTAATATAGGTTTAATGGTGTAACGTGTACTATTAGAAGGAAGTGCTATGATGTATAGAACCAAACCAAGGAAGAAAAGAAGAGAATAAAGAAATTGAAGAAAAGATGAGAAATCAGGTTTATACTAGAGGCGGAACTAGGATCTTTATTTAAGGGATGCAATAATTTTAGGTTAAACTTATAACATATGATTTGTGAACTTTTGGTGCAATTGGTGTTTATTATAAGTTTAGTAGACATGAATCAATTTATTGAACATTACAAAAATAAAATAAAATTTTTTTTATAGCTTCTTATTTATTATGAATTGTAGCTATTAAGTTATCTAGCTAATAGTATAAAATTGTAGAATCATTAGTATTACACATATGGGCAGTGTGCATAAAATCAAACTGTCAAATGAATATTTGATTCACTTCTAATTCGTATAGTTGGACATATAAGTGAAATTCAATTTTAAGTAAATAAAATTTTATTCATGCTTTATTTCAAACTTCCATCTTAGAAATGGTAAGGGAAATTGTGAAAAATTTCAATACTTTTGTGGGACAATTGGGGGTCTAGATCAAATAGTTTGAAAATTCAAGGTGGGCAAGCATGGGCAAAATAATTTCTTGTAAGTCATTTTATAGTTCTTAAAAGATTGAGATGACTGTAGCTTCGCCCCTGGTCTCTACTGCGCTTGAAAAAGATTTCCTTCATGTAGGGACGTGTCCAAAATGCATATGGTACCAAAGAGAAAGAAATGTTTGTTGATGCAGACTACCCACATTGAATAGACTTAAAGATTCTGGCTGTAGGGTCTGTTTTACGTGACAGAACAAGTGAATCCATTGATCACTTGTTCTTTTTGAGCGTTTGATTTCGTACCAGGTCTGGGTGCAAGTTCAAGCTCTATGTTTACCGTTCAGAGGCTCTTATCCATGGTCAGCGGAATTAGAATGGTGGTGCGGGTGCCATCATTGTACTAATTCTTTCCGCGATCGAGTTTGTAAGTTGGCATTGGCTGTAACATTTTACCATATCCAGCAGGGAATTAATCAGAAAATATTTCAACATGAGCAGGTGATTATCCGGAAAATGATTCACAACGTCCAATTTTGTTTGGCTACCTGTCGCAAGGTCGAAAAATCCAAGAGGAATTCGGAGCTTAGTCCTACAAATTTTCACTTAATTGTTAGCCGTAGTTGCTGTTTTGTTGTGCTTGTTTCATTGGTTGTCATTTTATTGCTTTGTATGATTGTTAATACAAGTTGATTCAGTTGATAAGAATATATCACTTTCTCATTAAACATTGTGTATTCAAATTCCGCTGCCGTCAATGTGAGAGCTGTGTTAGTGAAACTTCTATAAACGATTTATGATTCCAGAGGCATATCCTAACCCATGATAGTAATCGGAATCGAACTTATTAAAACTTATATTTACCAAAGAAGAAAAAAAAATTGCTTTGAGCGACTATCACTTTGAACTTGTGGGGCTAGGTTTGCAGGTGATTTAGAAAAGCTATGTTTTATTTATTTATTTTTAAATACTCCATGTACCATGGCCTATTCCTACCGAAACTTTCCCCTGGATGTTATGATTTCTAAATTAAAAAAAAAAAGCATGACAAACATTCTCCCAAATTTTCTTTTTTTTTCCCCTTCTTTCATATGGAAATTTACAGCTATCTGACTTGGTGGGTTGGAGGCGCATATAGGCACACACATAATTCTCTGTATTCATGAAAAGTTGGATTCTGAAGAACAATTATGATTTGGTCAAGGAGTATGTTTTAATAAAACAATAAGATGCAAATCTTGTGTTTAACATGTTAATTTTACTTTTTCTTTGACACATAATCTCTATTTAAATTTAAATTTTCTATTTTTGTACATATGTTATGTATCTAATTTCACTCGTCTAAAAAAGTTTTATATACTAATAACATAGAAAAGATTAATCTCACACAAACATATAATGATTATTTTCTTCATTCAAAGTTGAATTCCCGAAAAATGACTATAATTTTGGAATCGAAGGAGTATATTTGAAGAAAAACCATCAGGTGCCAGGCCTGCACCTGAAGCGGAGGGCAGGACCCATGTTGGGTCGGATGCGTGCGAGAGGTCCGTGACAGCAGACCCCAGTGCTGCAGTGGAAGTGCTTGCGGCTGTGAGCGACGGCGCCGTGGCAGTGAATGACCCCAGTGGTTCCGCTGGGGTTGTTGCCGCAGCTGTGCATGAAGACGCCATGGCAGAGACTGACCCCAGTCATTCCTCTGGCGTTGCGCGATCGTTGGGTGGGGAGACCGGAGCTTTGGGGCTTGCTGGACATGGGAATCAGGTAGTGTGTGAAGCGATAGAGCATGGGGCAGGCGAGGGGCAGCAGAGCATTCATAGTCTGTTCGTCGATTTGTGTGGGGAGGAGGATGGTGATCGACGAAGCCACGGGGAGCCTGACGCCGCGATCTCAAGCGCTGCAGGTAACTTATTTCCAAGGAGGCTGAACCAACAAGCAAGAGTGCTAGAGCCGTCGGTGGTTGCTTTGAACATTGATCAACCTAGGGTGGCGGAGATTGACTTCAAACAAGTGCGAGGGAAAGGCATGCGGGCTCGCATTCCATCTGATCGATAGCTACGGTCGGCGACATCCTCCTACAATTCTTTCCAGGTTTTTTCTCATGATTAATGGTATCTTTTGGAATATTAGAGGGGTGGCTAAAGCCCCTAATTTGCGTAGATTGGTAAAATTAGTTAAGTTGCATCGTGCTAAGTTTGTTGTGCTTTGTGAGCCAAAGTTGGCGGTGTCGAAAGTAGACTCCATTCGGTTACAGTTATCATTTGATTTTGTGTGTGTTAATTTATCGGGTGATATTTGGGTGTTTTATAGTAGTTCTTTTGTATGTTCGATTGTTGGCAATTCAGACCAGCATATATCCCTCTCTGTTCACTATCCACTGCTGCCTGGGCCACTCACCATGTCGTTTGTTCATGCAAAGTGCTCAGTAGAGGAACGCAGGGATTTATGGCGCAATTTATTGGCTGACAAGCCTAGCTCTTCCCCATGGTGTATTGGGGGTGATTTGAACGTAATCATGGCTCCTCATGAAAAACGGGGAGGCCGTCCCTTTGCGGTCGGGGAAGGTGTGGAACTGTTGTCCTTCATGGAGAAGGCTGGGGTGTTTGATATAGGTTTTTCGGGTTCTAGTTTCACATGGTGTAATAACCGAAGAGGTAGAGCTAGAGTTTTAAAGCGGCTGGACAGGCTCTTAGTCAATAGGGCATGTTCGGATCTCTCTGCAGCCATCTCGGTGACCCATTTGGCACGACATCCCTCGGACCATGCACCATTGAAGATGTCGTTTGTTACTCGTTTAGACAACAAGCCACGGCCTTTCCGCTTATTGAATGTCTGGACAACTAAACCTGTGTTGTTAGAGGTGATTCGGCAGGCCTGGGGTCAAGAGGTTAGTGGGCCTCTTTTGCGGGTTCTGTCCTCAAAGTTGCTGGCAACGAGGAGGGCTATTCAGGCCTGGAACAAACAAAACTTTGGGGATATTTTCGAAGCGGTTCGTAAGGCGGAGGCTGCGGTGCAACAGGCAGAGGAGGCCACGGATCAAGTTGATTCGGAGGAAGGTCAACTTGAGCTCAGGAAAGCCCAGGCAGAACTGCGCTATGCGCTGTCTACTGAAGAGCAATTCTGGAGTCAAAAGGCTCGGGTAAGATGGCTTCGTCATGGGGATCGTAACTCGGGATATTTTCATGTGGTGGTGAGGCAGCGACGGGCTCAAGGAATGATATATCGAATTAAGACATCCGATGGTACTTGGGTGGATACAGATGCTGATATAGCACGGGAGGCAATAAATTATTTTCTACTCTCTTCTCGGGCCCTTCGATGGCTGCTTCGGATATGCTACACCTCATCCTTCCCACACTCTCAGGGGAGGATAATAGGATGCTGGAGGCATTTTCCTCCATAGAGGAGGTCTATTGGATAGTGAGGGCAATGGATGGGGATAGTGCGGCTGGTCTGGATGGGTTCACTGGCAAATTTTTTACTTTTGCATGGGAGGTGATCAGCCAAGATGTCTATAATGCGGTAGTCAGTTTCTTCTGTGGGGCAGAGTTGCCTCGGTTCATCTCCTCTACCTCGATTGTGCTGATTCCTAAGACTCCAAACCCTAGGGATTTCTCTCAGTTTCGGCCAATCAATTTGTGTAATTTTTTTAACAAGTTGCTAACCACAATTTTGGCTGATAGAGTGGTAGGTGTCTTGCCACGGATTATATCCCCCCAACAGACAGGTTTTGTGAAGGGCCGGACTATAACAGAGAATTATTTGCTAGCTCAGGAGATCGTGTCGGGGATTGGCAAGAAAACTAGAGACGACAACATTATCTTGAAGTTGGACATGTCAAAGGCTTACGATAGAGTATCCTGGGGCCATATTATAGGTGTGCTGCGAAAGTTTGGCTTCGGGGAGCGATTTATAGATATGGCGTGGCGGCTCTTGTCTAACGTCTGGTTCTCGATCATTATCAATGGGTCTTCGCATGGATTCTTTAAATCTACGAGAGGGCTACGGCAGGGTGATCCACTGTCACCAGCATTATTTATCATAGGGGCCGAGGTTATGTCGAGAGGTTTGAATAGTCTCACGGCAAACCCAGGATTCTTGGGGTTCACAGTCCCGTCTGGGTGCCCCCTATTACTTATTTGGCTTTCGCAGATGATGTGCTTATATTTGCGAATGGGTCCTCCTCATCTCTGAAGGACATTATGCAAGTGCTGGAAAGGTACCAACGCTGCTTGGGCCAATTGATAAATGCTCAAAAGAGTTGCTATTTGGTTCATCCAGCGCTGCTCCCGGCTCGAAGAAGGGTGGTTGAACGAGTCACCGCTTTTGCTTGGCAAACGTTCCCTATATGTTACCTAGGGTTTCCGCTCTATTTTGGGAGATGCAAATCAGCTTATTTTGGGGAGGTGTGTCAGACCATTTTACGGAGGATTTTGTCGTGGAAATCAAGGTTGCTCTTGTCTGGAGGCAGGATAACTTTGATTAAGCATGTGCTGTCCTCGATCCCTGTGCATTTGCTGTCAGCTGCGGTGATCCCGAGTGCGGTCTTTAACACTATAGAGAAGGCCTGCGCGGACTTCCTTTGGAGGTCCTCCTCTGAAGAGTCAAAGTTTCATTGGATGCGGTGGCCTCAGCTGTGTTTCCTGGTTGAGGAAGGGGGCGTGGGGTTTCGGAGACTTCGGGACGTCTATATGGCTTTCTCTTGTAAGCTTTGATGGGTTTTTCGAGCAGGGTTGTCGTTGTGGACGGCTTTCATGCACGCCAAGTACTGCAGAGGGATCCATCCTTGCCAAGTAGAGGTAAGGGTAACAGACTCAGCAATCTGGCGAAGGATGTTGAATGTGAGTCGCCAAGTGGAGCTCTCTATGTTATGGTTAGTCCATGACGGGTCGTGCCATTTCTGGTATGACAACTGGCTGGGTACGGGGGCACTTTTCCTACGTGTTTCGGTTGTTCCAAATTTATTATTTTGGATTTCATTGTCACTGGGCACTGGGATGTCAGCCTTTTGTCTCACACCTTTCCAGTAGAGATCGTTTCCTCAATTTTACAGCTCCCAGTTCCTCACGGGGGATATGCAGATGAAGTTGTTTGGACGCCCTCGCTTTCTGGTACCTTCACTTTGGCATCAGCTTTTCAGGAGGTTCGGCAGGCTCATAACTCGTCAATGGTGTTGGCTAAGGTTTGGCACCCTCGGATTCCTGTGAAAGTGTCTTTCTTTATGTTGCGCTTGCTATTGGGAAGATTACCGTTCCCGGAGACGTTACGTACTCTTGGCTTCCACTTGCCCTCAAAGTGTTTTTGTTGCGAAGAGGCTTCTGAGGAATCAATCGAACATGTCTTTTCTAGCGGTCGAATAGCGTTGGAGATTTGGAATTATTTTGGGGGCCTTTGTGGGTTGAGCTGCCAAGTGGTTCCTTTGTTGGCTCGCATAGTTGCATGGTGGTTGCGGGTACAAGACTCTGCGATACAGCGGCTCATCTGTCTCGTGCTTCCGAGTATCGCCTATTGGCATATTTGGAAAGCGAGGAATAAGGCAATTTTTGAGGGAGTCTGGATACGATCAGATGCCATCTGTCAGGCTATTTTCTCAGAAATTAGATCCATTGTCGAGATCCAATTCAAACAATCTCCTGGAGCACGGGCGTTTTGTCAGCTATATGATTGGTCGTGTTCACCGGTTGGTGGGTATGACCTCAAGGTTGTTCGCTGGGAGGCAAAGGAGGTTGGGAGGCTTGTGCTTAATACGGATGGCTGCTCTAAGGGTAACCCAGGAGTAGGTGGAGGTGGTGGGGTCCTTCGGGATTCAACTGGGCTGCCCTTTTTTGCTTTCTCGGCCTTCTTAGGGGACATTATGTGTTTGCACGCGGAGGCTAGAGCCCTTCTAATGGGTCTTCAAATGTGTGCGCGGAGGGGCTTTGATAATCTATGTCTGCAGTCGGATTCATTGGTCTTAGTTGGAATTTTCCACCGGCGTATTCAATGTCCGTGGCATATTCGACGAGAAGTGCGGCAGATCCTGTTCGGTTTTCGCATTGCTATAGGGAGGCTAACAAAGTTGCTGATGCGTTGGCTAATGTGGGAATAATTCATCCTGAGCAGCAGGTCAAAGTCTATGAATGTTTTCACATGCTTCCGAGGCAGGCCCGCGGGGAAGTCCGGCTGGATAGGATAGGAATGCCCTCAGTTAGGAAGGTTAGGCGGATGTAACAGTGACTTCTTTTATTCTTTTGATTATTTCCCTGCAATAAATTAAATGATTAGTTAAAAAAATCATGAAATAAAATAAAGTTAAGTGAGTGTACACTTAATCATAAAAAAAAAATACGATAATTGCACCTAAAGCCAACCGTGCGTGTTCCAAATCCTTCCATAACCCTGAATCCACTAGACTAGTTGAATAATTTTTTAAATTGAAATCATGGATTCAAAATAGTGAATCCAAAATTATTAATAACTTAATGAGCCTTATATTATATATCAACCTAATGGACCCAGGGTTACATATCCACACATTACTCTCCCTACAGATGTGGGACTCCTGATTGGGGCCTGGGGTACTGCAAATTTAATGAATTTAATGGGTACAAGTCAAGAATCGGAAGCTTCGAAAAGAATAATCTCAAAACAATCTCGTGGAGCCAATTTCGTTAGCTCCACAATCGCCAGATCTCATCCGACAAAAGATTATTGAAGTTGACATTAGGCCCAAAAAAAAAAATCAAAACAATCTAGTGGAGCAAGGTATTTTCTGCCCAATTTGTTAGCCCCACAATTGCTAGATCTCATTACATAAAAGAAAATGAAGATGCAAAATAAAAATTTGAAGTTAACATGTGAAATTATTGAATATGTTTGTTCAAATGCAACTATTCCCCAGTCAAATAGTTGTTTATATTTTAATATAGGCTTAATGGTGTAGTGTGTACTATTAGAAGGAAGTGCTCTGATATATAGAACCAAACCAAGGAAGAAAAGAAGAGAATAAAGAAATTGAAGAAAAGTTGAGAAATCAGGTTTCGACTAGTGGCGGAGCTAGGATCTTTATTTAAGGGATGCAATAATTTTAGGTTAAACTTATAACATATGATTTGTGAACTTTTGGTGCAATTAGTGTTTATTATAAGTTTAGTAAGCATGAATCAATTTATTTAATATTACAAAAATAAAACCAAAAATTTGTTTTTTTTTCATTCACAATCAAATTAGCCGAATTTGCATAAAACATGATATCCTTCATCATCTGAGCGATTTTAAGAACCCTTCACAAAATTATATGGCCTCTGAAACTCTTTAACTGGTCAAGTACTAATCAAGAAAGCAGAAAGCTAACAAGAAGATAATTGCAACAGTTATGCTTAAAGATCAAATGTTCCAGCAACTCTTCTGACATGCAAGCTTACTGAGATGGTGATTTTTGATTTTGTTTACGAATTGGAGCCAAGGCCAGTGATGATGAAGAAGGAATTGCCTTCAGAACCCTGGTGCTATTGCTGTTGATCATGAGCTGTTTTGGTTGAGCTATATCTTCTGTTTCATGATCATTTATTGTTGTCAAAAGAACTTGCTGGGGATTGCTGTCTCTGGTAACTGTTTGGAAAGAAGAACTTGTTTCTATCTTGTTATTTATTATGAATTGTAGCTATTAAGTTATCTAGATAATAGTATAAAATTGTAGAATTATTAATATTACACATATGGGTAGATAATGTGTATACAATCAAACTGTCATATGAATATTTGATTCACTTCTAATTCGTATAGTTGGACATATAAGTGAAATTCAATTTTAAGTAAATAAAATTTATTAGAATGAAAATAGAAAAAAACACGATGCTTTATTTCAAACTTCCATCGTAGAAATGGCAAGCGAGATTGTGAAAATTTTCAATATTTTTGTGGGACAATTGCGCGTCTAGATCAAATATTTTGAAAATTCAAGGTGGGCAAGAATGGGCAAAATAAAAGAAGGGTAAATTTTTTGTAAGTCATTTTGTAACTGTAGCTTCGCCCCTGGCCTCTACTGCGCTTGAAAAAGATTTCCTTCATGTAGGGACGTGTTCATAATGCATATGGTACCAAAGAGAAAGAAAAAGGAAGAAAGTTAATGGGTCGGAAATAATCATTTCCTTCTTGCTATATCCCTTATTTGACGTTCATTTTGTGGCGCCTGTTTGTCGAGGCAGATTAGCCACATTGAATATACTTAAAGATTGGGGTATTGATGATTCTGACTTGTCTGTTCTATGTGAGAGAACAAGTGATCACTTGTTCTTTTTGAGTGTTCGATTTCGTACCAGGTCAGGATGCAAATTCAAGCACTATGTTTACTGTTCAGAGCCCCTTATCCATCTATGGTCGGTAGAATTAGAATGGTGGTGCGGGTGCCATCATTGTACTAATTCTTTCCGCCATCGGATTTGTAAGTTGGCATTGGCGCAACACTTTACCATATCCAGCGGGGAAGTAATCAGAAAATATTTCAACATGAGCAGGTGATTATCCAGAGAATGATTCACGATGTCCAATTTTGTTTGGCTACCTGTCGCAAGGTCGAAAAATGCAAATGGAATTCGGAGCTTACTCTTACAAAGTTTCACTTAATTTTTTAGTCGTAGTTGCTGTTTTGTTGTTTTTGTTTCATTGGTTGTCATTTCTTTACTTTGTATGGTTGCCAATACAAGTTGATTCAATTGATAATAATGGATCACTTTTTCATTAAAGGTCGTGTGTTTAAATTCCATTGCCATCAATATGAGAGCTGTGTTAGTGAAACTTCTGTAAGCAATTTATGATTCCGGAGACATATCCTAATCCATGGTAATAATCGAAATCGAACCTATTCAAACTTATATTTATCAAAGAAAAAAATTTTCTTTGTATGACTATCACCTTGAACTTGTGGGGCTAGGTTTGCAGGTGCTTTAGAAAAGCTATGTTTTATTTATTTATTTTTAAACACCCCATGGACCATGGCCTATTCCTACTAAAACTTTCCCCTGGATGTTATGATTTTTAAATTAAAAAAAAAAGCATGACATATTCTCCCAAGTTTTCTTTTTTTTTTTTTCCTTCTTTCATATGGAAATTTACAGCTATCTAACTTGGGGGGTTGGAGGCGCATATAGGCACACACATAATTCTCTGTATTCATGAAAAGTTGGATTCTGAAGAACAATTATGATTTGGTCAAGGAGTATGTTTTAATAAAACAATAAGATGCAAATCTTGTGTTTAACATGTTAATTTTACTTTTTCTTTGACACAATCTCTATTTAAATTTAAATTTTCTATTTTTGTACATATGTTATGTATCTAATTTCACTCGTCTAAAAAAGTTTTATACACTAATAACATAGAAAAGATTAATCTCACACAAACATATAATGATTATTTTCTTCATTCAAAGTTGAATTCCCGAAAAGGACTATAATTTTGGAATCAAAGGAGTATATTTGAAGATATTAGTTAGATCTTGTGTTTCCTTAACTTTGCCTTTTGCATCTTCAATATTCTATTGTTGGATGAGATATAGAACTTGCGGGGAAAATTATTTTGCCAGAACCGTACTTTGCTCCACTAGATTGTTTTGACTGCATTACTTTTTAGTCTTTTGATTCTTCCCTGAAAAAAAAAGGTCTTTTGATTCTTAGACTTGTCCTCACAGAATAAGGTATGTAAATTAACTTCATTTTCTTTAGAACAGTAAAAGTGACGGGCGAAATTATAAAAGTGATGGTTACAAACCCAAGGAACACAATACTAAAAGGTATCTTATCTTATCTCCCCTATAAATTGCACTAATATTCATTGTAGCTTTTCACACTAACAAATTCCTTGCCATTAGTTTAACCATTACTTTTTTTTTTTTATTCTTTCACTCCTCCTCACATCCTTTCCACTTTCAACTATCAGGTCCAAGATTTGAACCCTAACCTGATAGTGAGGAGAATTCTAAAAATCCTCTCTTGACCAGTTTATCAATTTCGATCTTGAGACTTCATCAAAATATTTCTTCCTCTGTCTCTCAACAATTTTCTGTGTGGGACTACAACTCAAGCTTTCAATAACTTAAATTAAGAGAGCTACGTGTTTATCTTTTGCAATCTCCTACTTTGTCCGTTTCTCTGTAAAGTATATTTTGCAAGTATGCAGGCATAGATAATTTAATCATAGATTTACATAATTTCCCATCATTTTCATGTATCATTTAAGAACAAGACACTCTTGTGACTGTGGTCTTCATGCATTAATCTTTGTTTCTTGAGGGCTTGATGCCACACAATACACGGTTCTATGATTAACCTTAGGAAATTGGGTATTAAAGTGCTATCCATAACAAATTTGACACTTTTTTGTGAAGTAAAATGCCTCCTATGTCGAAGTTAGTTACGAGAGAGAGAGAGAGAGAGAGAGAAGAGAGAGAGAGAGAGAGAGAGAGGAGAGAGAGAGAGAGAGAGAGAGAGAGAGAGAGAGAGAGAGAGAGAGAGAGAGAGAGAGAGAGAGAGAGAGAGAGAGATGAGGTAGTTTTAATGCAAGCTTTCAATTTAGAAAAATTGGGAGAATTGACCTGATTTCTGTTAACCACGTAACTATGAGGTTTTTTATTGGACGCAAATATGGGCTATATAGCAAAATCGTTTAATAGGTATTCATACCATATCTTAACATCTTGTTTTTTCTCTTTTGTTTCTTAATTCCTATCATATGTCAGCTTGGAGCTCTTTATAATTGATTAATCTGGTTATACATGTCAATGTCAAATGGTGAAACTGTTAAAAAAAAAGATTTAAATGCAGAAGAAAATGATAGAAAAAGGATGAATATCTTCTACACATAAAATTATTTCATCTTACTAAATTTCTTACTTTAATAATAATGTTGTGAAAAAAATGATGCACCACCATCTAAATGCCATTTTACAAAAGGTTAGTCATGACCTTAGTTGCAGCTAAAAGGGCTTATTTTCTTTTTTTTTTTTTGTTTTGTTTTGAGCAACGTCTAAAAAGCTACAATCGTAGTTCATTAATAGCACTAACAATGTTCCAAAAACAATCAATTGGCTCATTAGGAATAGCTATTTTCTTATTCAAAACAAAAATCAAGCTCTATTAATTCTAAAAAATTTTACCATACATATTTTTCCTTTATTTCACAATTGACTCATCATTAATATTACAATTACCAATTATGATTGGTTGGAAAAATAATAAAACTGATAAATACATAACATGATGAATGGAGTACAAGAATTAGGTCTTATTATTTGAGAGAGCATTTCTTTATCATATGGTGGTTATTTAGTTGCTCAGTTTACGAGGATGTAATGGTGAAAATTAACAAGCGAAAGGCAACTATAATTGAAAGCTGCACTTCCTTAATGTCTAGTACTACTTCCTAAGTCTTAGAAAGATTGTTACGTTACATTTCTATACGGCCACTACTAGATGTATGAAAATTAGTGATAACATCTAACAACAACACCTAATATTGTCATAAACAAAGTCATTTAATGACAATAATCCATAGTGTCCCAAATTATTAATTTTTTATGACAACTTTATTATTGTTATTAATGAAATAAAATTTTTGTCAATACTTATGTAGGTGAGAAGTGAAATTTCTAAAATGTTGTCACAACATAAACTTTTGGCTGTGACAACTAACTTGTTGTCACTCCCTCTTTCATAAAAAATAGTTTCCCTTGCAAAATGTGAAATATATGAAGGGAAAAATAAAATAGAGCTCTCTAGTTTCCTTGAAGTTGTACTCTTTTTTATCTCTTCCTACTTTCTCTATTTCTGCGACTGAACTCAGCAGTAGCCTCAAGTTAGACATGGCTATAGTTTCAGAATCGCAGATTTCGATTCTTCTAAAATGTGAAATTTGAAATGGCCCTTATAGGGATAGTTATGGTTATAGTTCTTGAACCTCTCGTTCCGATCTGGTTTTGGTTCCATTTTATTCCGATTCCAATTTTAGTTTCTTTCTATTATGGTTTTAGTTCTTTTAGCTACGCTCAAACACTCGTTGTTATAAAATTGACTATATAAAAATATGAAAATGAATATAAAAAAAAGTAAGAAATTTATTGTATTATCATGTGCATAGACAAAGAAAAATGATGCAAATTTTATGAAAAAAATCTCATTATTGATTAGATCAGATTGGTCTTGTGTTTAAATTAGCTATGAAGTCTAGATTTATTAATGGGACGGGACAATAGATTGCTGGATTAGAATTGGGGCTGTTGGTATTGGGTGCTTACTATTGATATTGGATTCTAAATTGGCCAAATAGGTTTAGGTAGTAAGTATTTTTTCAAATAATTTGAATTGGTCCTAAACAACCGGTTTCGGTTTCAATTCAAGCTTTTGGTAAACGTGAACCTAAACCTTTAGTCAAGGTTATGATTTTGATTCTGATTTCTAAAATTCGGTTTGAATCCAGTTCAACAAACTGTCGGTCTGATTTCAATTCAGACCTAAACCGTGGTCACCCCTATTCCAAGTCTCTGTCTTTGTCGATCTTTCTCAAAATTTTGTCGTCATCATCAGATTTTTACAGAAAATGTATAAGATTAAAGCAAGAAACAATATGTTACTGATCGGTAGATGCAGCAAGAAACAATGCTGAAGAAATTAAACCAATTGTTACTGATTGGCTAAAGCAGGTGATGATCTAAAGAAAGATTCAAATACTATTTTTGAGGGTGTGGATATGTTAAGACTTTCAAGGAGTAAGCCCGCAAGATATTATCACAATAATTCGTCAACCTTGCACATGTCACAACCATTTCTTTCTCCAACAATGCCTTATTTTTGGTTGCTTTTGATTTTACAAAAGTTGATTATAAAAACTGATTATAGAGAATAATCAGAATTAGCAAAAGTTACTATTTGGATGATTATAGGTTTTAATTTTTTATTATTAAAAAATATATAATCAGAATATAAAAGCAAATCAATCGAGAACAATTCCTATACTACTCTTTATTGTTCTCAACACTAAAATTTCACAGCATGCACTATTGGCGAAAAAAGGGCCAAGGAAATAGCCTAAACCGAAACTCAAATCTATTAAATTTATGTAAGTGAATCTACATTCTTAAGTTCTCAACTTTTCTTTCCTTTTTGCATACTGAAATTTTGTCATTTTCTTGTGAAGTGATTAAGTTCAATATTTCTGTCCTAAAAAGGCCAAGCAAACAGCCTAACCACAAAAGCTCTTGAATTTATGGAACTGATGTTCTATTCCTAAGTTCTCAGCTTTTTCATTTTTCTTTTCACACATCAAAACTTTGTCATTTTCTTATCAAGTAAAGTGCTAAAGATATTAAGAACTAATTATGATGTTTAAAGCATTGCATACGCATAGAATATGCTATCATCACTGTATAGTTAAGAATGATTCCACGTGTCTAATTGGCAGATGTTAAGTGGGCTTGCATCGCGGGCCACTACAAGATTAATACAAATTTAGAACAAATTTTGATATCAAATGTAGACACTGATAAGACACAATAACCAAAAAATAAAAATAAAAAATAAAAAGATAAGACACAACAACAAATATTTTATGAAGGTTTTCCATTCTTTAAGAATATATGGAAAAATGTGAAGCGTGTGTATTCTTGTCTGAAAAGCTTAAATTCACAATGCGAGAGTGAGCATGAATAAGATCAAAGTTTTAATGATAAGGTGCATTCTATCTTCTTATTTTTGTGTGTTTATCCTATGTCATTTAGGAGAACAATAAAAAATGGCCACTCTAAAAGTGAACTCTGCGATAATAGAACTCGTATTAGGTTGGTATTTATGTTGGTTGTGATGTTCTAATTGGCAAAACCTTACCCACAGGAGGACCCGCCATGGGGTCAAGCTGTTGTGACCAAAATAACATTATCATCTGACATAATAATATCAGTTACATTTTCTCGAATAAGTAAGGTAAGTTCTCTTTTATCAGTTGAACCGAGAATTCATTTTATATGGTGGGATGTGGTTGGTGGTGCTATTCTGCTGATCCCAAAATCCCGTTGTGTAAATTAGCACAATTTTGATGTAAATTAATATATTTTAATGTAATTATAAAATTTACTCCAATTTAGTTATAATTCATGTTTATATCAAAATTATACCAATTTACACTAAATTCTATCAATTTACACAATTGAATAGAACTTGAACCTTTCCAACTTACACCAACTAAGTCCGAGTGGGAAGTCTGTAGACGGTGATTTTGTAAGTATTTTCTGTTTTAATTCTATGGGTTCATACTACAAATACTTTTTATGCGATTAGCCAAAACAAATTGTGGACGGGTTAGCAGTCATTTTTTTCTCAAAATTTCTTGCTAATCCAAATTGCCAACTCCTCAGCGTTGTTCTTACCGTTTAGCGTAGTATGTGATGGACATTAATGAATAGGATAAATAATCTACTCTGTTCTATTCAATTGGAAATTTCCAACTCTATCGAACAAACTATACATTAAAACTATTTTTGGAAGATCTTGCGTTTCACATGTTAACCTGGCTTTTGCCATTTGGAACTTCAATATTCCTTTCTTGGATGAGATCTAACACATTTGCCTAAAGCATACTTTGCTCCTCTTGATTGTTTTGAGGATTTTCTTTTTGAGGTTTTTGATTCTTGACTTGTCTCTATAATATAAGCTGTGTAACTTCATTTCCTCTAGAACAGTGATTGGGAAAAGAGTAAAACTGATGGTTACCAATCCAAGGAGCAAAGAATAAAGTGTGATAACTACTAACCAAAATGGGATTCCCATTTGCAGCTACATAAGAAAAGTATATATCTTCTCTACCCTATATTTGCCTTAGTTTTCATTGTAGTTTCTCAAAATTCTCACCAACAATTTGTTGTCCATCACTCTATCTATAACCATACCAAGACCTCATTAGTACATTTATTATTCTATCTCTCAACAATTCTCTGTGGGATTATCACTCTGGTTTTAAATCAAGCAAACTAAAACAGGTATGTGTTTATGTTTCCCAATCTCTTTCTATGTGTTTATGTTTCCCAATCTCTTTCTCGGTTGATCTGTAAAGATATGTTTGTATGGACATTCAAAACACCAGATTATAAGCATAGTTTTACTTAATTTGCCATGATAAAAATGCATTGCTTAAGCAGGAGTAGAAGAGCAAGAAAGTACTTTGGTGGTTTCTCACAATTGAATGGCAAGTCTTTTAAGTAAGTAACGACTTTGGTTAAATAAATAAATAAATACAAAAAGTGGAAAAAAAACAAAGAGAAAAAAGTAATAACTTTAGTTATAGAGATAGTAAGTTTACTGCAATAAAATATTATTACAATAAACCTAATCTTACTATTTTATAACCAAGCTCTTTTTTTTTTTAAATAAGTGGGAGGTCTTGAATTCAGAACTCCTACTTAAAATTACTTCTACCTTACCATCTAACCCAACTCTACCCTCCCCCAACCAAGTTAATCATTTACTTAACAAAACTCACTAATTACTTTATGAAATTAAGCATCCACTTGCAGTGCAACATTGTTAGAGTATTGGTACAACACATATAAGTGATTCAACTCTTTTTGGATTTTTTAGGGTAAATTTTATATACATTGATAGTGTATGAACTATCCCGGTTAGATGTATGATATATAAGCAAAATTTAGATTTCAAATTTAAATTCAGATGAGTTGTTATGCATTCAATAATGATGGTATATACATTGTTAATGTATAAAAAGTTAATCTTTTTTTTTTATCAGTTGATCATAAAAGTAATGGATTAGGTAGTTAACGTTTCTCGAACCCCAAATTAGGTTGATGAAAGTTATTCAAATGTTCTTTTGATCAATTAACAAATAAAAAATGGATTTGGCTGTTAAAGATTCTGAAACCCCGCATTCTTCGCCATATTTTGTGTGTTACTAATAGCAAATTTATAAGTTTGACAGTTACTGTCGACTTGAACTCTTTGTGAAGAAATTTCCTTCTAAGCTAAGCTAGTCAGGTTTCCCTAATAAGAAACTAAAAAAAAAAGGGGAAAAAAATCAATTAGGGTCATGCAAAAATGAAGAGGAATAAAGTACATTTTCTTTTTGCCCCCTTAAGAATAAGGTAGTTTTCAAAAAGAGAAAAAGAAGATTCATGAGGTTACTTTTTAGTTGTGGCTAGCCACACCTATGGAATTTTTTAATTTTCCAATGATGTAATGTAAGCTTTTGATTTGGAAGCATTTTTTTTAACTTCTATAACAATTTATATCTCGTAGTGAAGCTGTGAAATATAGCAAAATCATGGGTTAATTACAGTTTGCCCTTTTGACCTTGACCCTTTTAACACTTTGCCCCCCTAAACTTTAAATATATATATATATATATACTTTACTCCCTTCATTGACTAAGTCAAATGTTAATGATGAATTCTCCATCCAAATTTTTAGGTTAAATTACATTTTACCCCCTTGTGGTTTAGCATTTTTTTACATAACCCCCTTATGGTTTCAAAAGTTTTACATAACTCCCTCATGGTTTTGATTACAGTGTCAAAGTGACGGAAATAGTCATTCGTAACAGAACTTCTAAAAATATCGAAATTACCCTTATAAATACATGACACATTAACCCGTATGATTTTTATATTTTACCATATAACCCCCTTATAGTTTAATATTTTACCATATAACCCCCTTATGATTTTTAAAATATACACATAACCCCCCTTGGTTAATAAATAATTTTCAACTTTACATGAGGGTATTTTTGACATTTTAGGTGATTCCGTTAAAAATGATCATTCCCGTCACTTTGACATTTTAATCCAAATCATAAGGGGGTTATGTATAAGTTTTGAAACCATAGGGGGGTTATGTAAAAAAACGCTAAATCACAGGAGGGTAAAGTGGAATTTGCCCAAATTTTTAACAAAATGACATTAATGCCCTTACATAATAGTTCTAAAATAATGCAATACTTTTAATCGGAATATGAAATATTTTATTAGAAAAAAAACAAAATCATATGATTTAAAAAATTTTTTAAAAAAGATGGTATAATACCAAAGATTTGGAAATTTGAATTGTGGATAAAAAGAAGTTTAAAAATTTCTAAAGCTTGCACAAGTTTTCTGTCGCTTATCTTTCTTTCTTTAAATTTTAAACGGATTAGTTTTGATAATTTTCATTTACTTTGCAGTTTTCACAAGATTTTCACGAGTCAATAGGATGCTATTTGATAATTTTATACTACATTCATACCTTGCTTTTATATTTTCTTTGCATCCTACATTTAAAAAAGTAAAAATTCTCTAAATATATTTTTCAATACATTTTTATTTTTAATCACGTTTTTATCTCATATAAAACACATTAAAAAGTTCTACGATAAAAAATATAAGCAATATTTTTCATTCCAAATGCACTAATTAATTTTATTTTATTTAAAAGAAGTGTTGCTATGGCATTGAAATAAACACATTGAGTTGCTTAAACTTTTTTTTGTGAATTATATAATTCATTTTAGCATTAAAAAATCAAATGCATAGTGTAATTTTGTTTAAATGCATTTAGCAAATATTAAAGAAATTGGTATTTATTATGTTACAATTATTATGTGTGTTTAAGAATTAGTCAGGGATGTTTTGGTCACAAAAAATATAATTTCATCTTAACCCGTCGAAAAGAAGGGGTAAAGAGTATATATTTGGAGTTTAGGGGGGACAAATTGTAACAAGGGCCAAAGTTCAAGGGGGCAAAGATTAATTAATCCCAAAATAATCCATTAGTAACAGGTACTGACACGATGTTCGAACATCTTGAGCCTTTTTATTTGCCCCTATTGTATATCATCTAGTTTTTGTATGGCAATCAAGTGAAAATTCAAAAAAAATAAATAAATGTACAAGGGAGTAAAAAAAAGAGTATCTTGTGATCATTTAAATATTACATCTTAATAAATAATTTTTTTGATCATAATGTGTTGGAAAAAAGTGAAGTTTCAACTAAATACCATTGAACAGAAGATTAGTTGTAGGTAGGATCATTTAAACAAGAATTGCATCTAAAAATCTACCATAGTTATACATGAGGAATCCACATGGACTTTGATGGTGTGAGCTTCTTCTTTTTTTTCTTAATGTCATCATAAATAGAATTTTCATAGCTTATTAGCTATTCAAAAACATTTCAATGGATTCAATCCAGCTAATACCATAGTAAACAATTTAACTCTTTCTAAGAAATTAAAGTTCAACAAAAATGGAAGGGATTCTTTTTTGTTTGAAAGTGCGTCGTAAGATTTAGACCAACAAGCTTTCTACTAGTAGTTTATAGATTTGGATACACATAGAAGATCTGTGATATACATTAGGGAAGAGCTTATTCATAGTTTTATAAATTGTTAGTCGAAAGCATCATCCGAACAACGCATAGATGTTGATTAGACCAAAGAAATCATTATTAATTCTTTCTTGATGTAGTGTCTAATCTCCCATTAGAAATTCTAAATTCCCGTGCTATAATAGTTTTAGATATAGTGTCTAATCTCCCATTAGAAATGCTAAATTCTACTACTATAATAGTTTTACTTGCATTTTTCCTATAATGACATTTTTAGTGATTGCTCCATGACAGATAAAGGGTTTTCTTCTATCCTACGACTCCTAATTTCTTGACCTGCTTCCCGCATAAGACTTAAAAATATTCAATTAATCTTGCTATTAAACACGCAGAAACCTAATTGAATATTTGGAGACTTTTAGTGGCTTGAGATAAAATTTATCTAAGACAATAGATATATGCACATTATTTTTATCAAATAGCCTTTACAATTTTCTTTCTTTACACTATTTTATTGATTGTTGGACATATGAGATTTTAGATTTTCATCAAACAGGTGAAAACATACACATATCTTTGCACCATAATTACTTTATATAATGTATTTTCTAAATTCTTCAAAAAAATCATGAGTTTAAATAATGTTGTCAATATGGATTTGCAGGAGTTATTGTCAAAGATCTTCCATAATATTCTAATTATATATATAAACTGTTTAAAAAAAATGTTGTCAATATGAGAAATGTGTTGATGGGTAATTTGCCTGCTCTGACTTATGATGGTCACTGAAGTCAAAACTATTCATAATTTTTCCTCCAAAAAGAGTATTTTCTAAATTAATATTGGATAAATCTAAACTAATATATGAGAACAACAGAAACATTACTAGCATCCTTTACGTTTCACCGAACATTTAATTAAACTTAGTCCAACGACCTAATCTTTTTGTCTCCTTCTGTTCATAGTCATCATAATCTTTAATCTTAAGGATTTATCATCATCATCATCATCACCATTATTATTATTTTGGTTAAGGAAGGCTCTACAGCTTACATGAGAGAAAGAGAGAGAGAGAGAAACAAAGATACGCTTTGATAGTCAAACTGGGAAATTCATGATCATCTGGCCACATCAACTGAATTAGGCTTTGGGGACATCATCACCTCATTTGCATATTCATAAAATATTTTCTTATCTGTTATAAAACCGAATTTTTCTAATTTCCGTAATAACATGGTTATAGACATTGGAACAGAAATATTGGAATAATGGCCATGCAAGATATTGGCGTTTCGATTGTGGGGAAAATCGCGGAGAAGTTTATTGATCCAATTATACGTCAATTTCAGTATTTATTTTGCTATAGAAGCAACGATGAAACCCTGAGGAATGGCATCAAAAAACTCGAGCTAACGAAAACTGAGGTGCAACAATCGGTAGATGCAGCAAGAAACAATGGTGAAGAAATTAAACCAATTGTTACTGATTGGCTAAGGCAGGCTGATGGTCTAGAGAAAGAGGCAGATACTATTTTTGAGGGTATGGAGAATGTTAAGGTGAATTGCTTTAAAATTGTTAGGCTCCCGAATTTGAAGTCACGTTATTTGATAGGCCGCCATGCTGCCAAAAGAGGAAATGATGCTGAAAAACATCTCAGAGAGCGGCGGTTTGATGAAGTTGGATACCTTCCTCCACTGGGGAAAATGCCTTTTAGTGAATCAACCGCATCCTTTGAGGAAAGTCTAATTACAAGGATGTCAATGAAAAGGGAAGTGATGGAAGCTCTAAAGCAGGATAAAAGAAGTCTACTGGCAATTTGTGGTATGGCCGGCATAGGCAAGACTTTTTTGTTGGAGCAAATTGCGGACCAGGTTAAGTCTGAGAAACTGTTTGATGGCGTAGCCTTTGCAACTGTTTCTCAAAATCCAGACATGAGAAATGTCCAAAATCAACTTGCTGAGCAGTTAAGGATGAAATTAAAATCTGAGCACAGTGGTCGTGCAAGAGCTGAACAGATTTATACTGGACTAATCAATAGTGACAAGAGAAATCTTGTTATGCTGGATGACATTTGGGAAGAAGTGGATCTTAGGAGTCTAGGAATTCCCATTAGATCAGGTAAGTGCAAGAGCTTAACAGTTGTATTGACATCTCGATTCTCTCATGTGTGTAGGAACATGGAAGCAGAAATTTTTGAGGTGCATGCCTTGCCTAAGGAAGAAGCATGGCATCTTTTTAAAGAGGTTGCGGGAATTTCCGATGATTCAGCTTTGAGTGACGTTGCAAAACAAGTTGCAGAAGAATGCAAAGGATTACCTCTAGCAATCGTTGTTGTTGCCAGGGCATTTAGGACTAATTATACAACACCAGAATCCTGGAAACTCGCCCTTGGACAGCTAAAGAAGTACACAATGAGAGACCTAGAAAGAGTTCAAGATTTGGTGTTTTCCAGAATCGAATGGAGCTATGATCGTTTGAAAAGTGTTGAAGCCAAGTCACTACTACTGTTTTGCAGCTTGTTTCCAGAGGATTATAGCATTCCAGTCGAATGTTTGGTTAGGTATGGGAAAGGGCTGAAAATGTTCCAAGATAGAGAGACTTTGGGAGATATGAGATACAGAGTAGACCAGAGTATCAGTGACCTTAAAAGTTGCTATTTGTTGCTAACCATGGTGGAAAAGAAGACCATGTAAAATTGCATGATGTCGTGCGAGATGTTTGCTTGAAAATTGCATCAGAAGGCGAGCATGTATTTTTGGTAAGGAATGTTGGAGGAAAAGAAGGGCACCCGCAACCTGATTCATTTGGTCGTTATACAGCTGTTTCGCTGACATGGAAGGGCAATTCTAATGGACCATTTCCATTGGGAGAGGAATGTCCAAAGCTTAGGCTGCTGCGTTTGGTCTTCCAGTCAGGCAAAATGATCAGCCTATCACCAGATTCTTTTGCAGGGATGGAAGATCTCAGGGTCATGGAGTTTAACAAATTACAGATTGAATTTTCACCATCAGATCCTGGCCAAATGTTGATGAGCCTTCGGACATTGTGCCTGGATTATTGTGAGTTAGGGATTGGAACGTCGTCGATGATTGGATACATGACGCAATTGGAGATTTTGAGCTTCTTTGGGTCCAGACTTCGGGATAATCAGTTTCCAACCGAAATTGCTCAGCTGAGTAATTTAAAGGTGTTGGATTTGAGGGTTGAAAGTAGCCGCCACCCGTTGTCTCTTGGTATCTTGTCAAGCTTGAAAAAGCTAGAAGAATTGTATATGGGATTTCATCGTCCATTGCGGCTAGGGAGAAATGCAGAAGAAGAAAGAGGATGCATTAAAGAGATCACATCACTGGCTTGCCTTGAATGTCTCCAAATTAATTTACATGGCATTGACGACCTGCTTCTATTATTACGCGAATTCCCTGTTGAGAGGTTGTCAAGATTTAACATTAGTTGCAAACAAACTCAGACAAAAAACGGTGGAGACTATCAATTTCGGAGGAATTTCAAACTTTATTTGCCTGACGAGAAAGATTCCGAACTAGCATTGTGTCCTGCAGTTACTAGCATAATCAGGAGAACTGAGAATCTCATTTTGGACCTTGGGTTCTTGTTTCGCTCGGGGAATTTTGTGAATGACTTAGATGAAAGTGGATTTGTCAATTTGAAAAGGCTCAGATTGAAGTCGGGTTCATGGGAATGCCTTATTGATTCCACCACCAACCTAGCTCCTCGACATGTTTTTGAAAATCTGGTGTTCATGGAATTAACATCTGGCAAATTGGAAGAAATATGTTATGGAAATCTTCCACCTCGTTGCTTCAGCCAACTTCAAGAGATGAAACTCCTGAGAATGAATTTTATTGAGTACTTGTGGAAGGGGCCAATTGAACCTCCGTCACTTTGCAATCTCAGAGGTATTGAGGTATCTAACTGTCAGCGAATCACAACTCTCTTCTCACAATCAGTGTTGAAATGTCTAGTGAAACTCCAAAAGATAGTCGTATATAGTTGTGAAAATTTGGAAAGCATTGTTATGAGGGAAGAAAATATGAAGGATCAAGTGCTTGAGTTACCCCAACTCAAAGTAGTAACACTTAAATATACGGGCTTAGAGGGCTTTGGCTGCGAAGGCGATACATATTCCAGAGCTTTTCTCAACCAGGTCTCTCTCTCTCTCTCTGTATTTCTATATGATATACTTCATGTCAAAGAAATAGTTGACCATGAATTTAGGTGATTGCCAAAAACTCATGACTCAAGCATTTTGCTCCAAAAGTGTTAATTAAACATATATAGAAAATTTTTTTAGTAGTCATATTGATCTACTCCTTCAATATATGATCAGTATAAAAAAAAATGTTGTTTTGTGTAGAATTTTTTAGCACCCGTAGAGACCGAATGATAAATTAATGAATAAATTGTTGACGACAATATTATTTTGATAGCAAGGACTAATGCCATTGGTAGAGTTACGTTTCCTACTTGATGTCATTGGCAAGGCTAGTTTCCGTCCCTGGATGTACTAGAACTGTTCTATTATGTAACAATTAATATCGTGAATACATTTGATCGATATTTGCAATTTCTAGACATGCATTTCAAACTTTAAGACGAAGTTAGATTGAAGAGAAATTAAACAAGCTTGCAAATGCCACACTCCAGTTGCATTTGTAAT
>NW_020862206.1:0-64794 GCF_003713205.1 Coffea eugenioides | reverse complement strand
GTAAGGTAAGTTCTCTTTTATCGGTTGAACGGAGGATTCATTTTATATGGTGGGATGTGGTTGGTGGTGCTATTCTGCTGATCCCAAAATCCAGTTGTGTAAATTAGCACAATTTTGATGTAAATTAATATATTTTAATGTAATTATAAAATTTACACCAATTTAGTTATAATTCACGTTTATATTAAAATTATACCAATTTACACTAAATTCTATCAATTTACACAATTGAATAGAACTTGAACCTTTCCAACTTACACCAACTAAGTCCGAGTGGGAAGTTTGTAGACGGTGATTTTGTAAGTATTTTCTGTTTTAATTCTATGGGTTCATACTACAAATACTTTTTACGCGATTAGCCAAAACAAATTGTGGACGGGTTAGCAGTCATTTTTTTCTCAAAATTTCTTGCTAATCCAAATTGCCAACTCCTCAGCATTGTTCTTACTGTTTAGCATAGTATGTGATGGACATTAATGAATAGGATAAATAATCTACTCTAAAAGCTTTGTTCTATTCAATTGGAAATTTCCAACTCTATTGAACAAACTATACATTAAAACTATTTTTGGAAGATCTTGCGTTTCACATGTTAACCTGGCTTTTGCGATTTGGAACTTCAATATTCCTTTCTTGGATGAGATCTAACACATTTGCCTAAAGCATACTTTGCTCCTCTTGATTGTTTTGAGGTTTTTGATTCTTGACTTGTCTCTATAATATAAGCTGTGTAACTTCATTTCCTCTAGAACAGTGATTGGGAAAAGAGTAAAACTGATGGTTACCAATCCAAGGAGCAAAGAATAAAGTGTGATAACTACTAACCAAAATGGGATTCCCATTTGCAGCTACATAAGAAAAGTATATATCTGCTCTCCCCTATATTTGCCTTAGTTTTCATTGTAGCTTCTCAAAATTCTTACCACAATTTGTTGTCCATCACTTTATCTACAACTATATACCAAGATCGACCTCATTAGTACATTTCTTGTTCTATCTCTCAACAATTCTCCGTGTGATTATCACTCTGGTTTTTCAATCAAGCAAACTAAAAGAGGTATGTGTTTATGTTTCCCAATCTCTTTCTATGTGTTTATGTTTCCCAATCTCTTTCTCGATTGATCTGTAAAGATATGTTTGTATGGACATGCAAAACACCAGATTATAAGCATAGTTTTACTTAATTTGCCATGATAAAAATGCATTGCTTAAGCAGGAGTAGAAGAGCAAGAAAGTACTTTGGTGGTTTCTCACAATTGAATGGCAAGTCTTTTAAGTAAGTATCGACTTTGGTTAAATAAATAAATAAATACAAAAAGTGGAAAAAAAAACAAAGAGAAAAAAGTAATAACTTTAGTTATAGAGATAGTAAGTTTACTGCAATAAAATATTATTACAATAAACCTAATCTTACTATTTTATAACCAAGCTCTTTTTTTTTTTTAAGTAAGTAGGAGGTCTTGAATTACTTCTACCTTACCATCTAACCCAACTCTACCCTCCCCCAACCAAGTTAATCATTTACTTAACAAAACTCACTAATTACTTTATGAAATTAAGCATCCACTTGCATTGCAACATTGTTAGAGTATTGGTACAACACATATAAGTGATTCAACTCTTTTTGGATTTTTTAGGGTAAATTTTATATACATTGATAGTGTATGAACTATCCCGGTTAGATGCATGATACATAAGTAAAATTTAGATTTCAAATTTAAATTCAGATAAGTTGTTATGCATTCAATAATGATGGTATATACATTGTTAATGTATAAAAAGTTAATCTTTTTTTTTTATCAGTTGATCATAAAAGTAATGGATTAGGTATTTAACTTTTCTCGAACCCCAAATTAGGTTGATGAAAGTTATTCAAATGTTCTTTTGATCAATTAACAAATAAAAAATGGATTTGGCTGTTAAAGATTCTGAAACCCCGCATTCTTCGCCATATTTTGTGTGTTACTAATAGCAAATTTATAAGTTTGACAGTTACTGTCGACTTGAACTCTTTGTGAAGAAATTTCCTTCTAAGCTAAGCTAGTCAGGTTTCCCTAATAAGAAACTAAAAAAAAAAGGGGAAAAAAATCAATTAGGGTCATGCAAAAATGAAGAGGAATAAAGTACATTTTCTTTTTGCCCCCTTAAGAATAAGGTAGTTTTCAAAAAGAGAAAAAGAAGATTCATGAGGTTACTTTTTAGTTGTGGCTAGCCACACCTATGGAATTTTTTAATTTTCCAATGATGTAATGTAAGCTTTTGATTTGGAAGCATTTTTTTTAACTTCTATAACAATTTATATCTCGTAGTGAAGCTGTGAAATATAGCAAAATCATGGGTTAATTACAGTTTGCCCTTTTGACCTTGACCCTTTTAACACTTTGCCCCCCTAAACTTTAAATATATATATATATATATACTTTACTCCCTTCATTGACTAAGTCAAATGTTAATGATGAATTCTCCATCCAAATTTTTAGGTTAAATTACATTTTACCCCCTTGTGGTTTAGCATTTTTTTACATAACCCCCTTATGGTTTCAAAAGTTTTACATAACTCCCTCATGGTTTTGATTACAGTGTCAAAGTGACGGAAATAGTCATTCGTAACAGAACTTCTAAAAATATCGAAATTACCCTTATAAATACATGACACATTAACCCGTATGATTTTTATATTTTACCATATAACCCCCTTATAGTTTAATATTTTACCATATAACCCCCTTATGATTTTTAAAATATACACATAACCCCCCTTGGTTAATAAATAATTTTCAACTTTACATGAGGGTATTTTTGACATTTTAGGTGATTCCGTTAAAAATGATCATTCCCGTCACTTTGACATTTTAATCCAAATCATAAGGGGGTTATGTATAAGTTTTGAAACCATAGGGGGGTTATGTAAAAAAACGCTAAATCACAGGAGGGTAAAGTGGAATTTGCCCAAATTTTTAACAAAATGACATTAATGCCCTTACATAATAGTTCTAAAATAATGCAATACTTTTAATCGGAATATGAAATATTTTATTAGAAAAAAAACAAAATCATATGATTTAAAAAATTTTTTAAAAAAGATGGTATAATACCAAAGATTTGGAAATTTGAATTGTGGATAAAAAGAAGTTTAAAAATTTCTAAAGCTTGCACAAGTTTTCTGTCGCTTATCTTTCTTTCTTTAAATTTTAAACGGATTAGTTTTGATAATTTTCATTTACTTTGCAGTTTTCACAAGATTTTCACGAGTCAATAGGATGCTATTTGATAATTTTATACTACATTCATACCTTGCTTTTATATTTTCTTTGCATCCTACATTTAAAAAAGTAAAAATTCTCTAAATATATTTTTCAATACATTTTTATTTTTAATCACGTTTTTATCTCATATAAAACACATTAA
Organism: Coffea eugenioides; assembly: GCF_003713205.1. Classification (NCBI taxonomy): domain Eukaryota; kingdom Viridiplantae; phylum Streptophyta; class Magnoliopsida; order Gentianales; family Rubiaceae; genus Coffea; species Coffea eugenioides. The sequence continues at coordinate 61,386 of NW_020862206.1, read as the reverse complement.
AAAGTTCTACGATAAAAAATATAAGCAATATTTTTCATTCCAAATGCACTAATTAATTTTATTTTATTTAAAAGAAGTGTTGCTATGGCATTGAAATAAACACATTGAGTTGCTTAAACTTTTTTTTGTGAATTATATAATTCATTTTAGCATTAAAAAATCAAATGCATAGTGTAATTTTGTTTAAATGCATTTAGCAAATATTAAAGAAATTGGTATTTATTATGTTACAATTATTATGTGTGTTTAAGAATTAGTCAGGGATGTTTTGGTCACAAAAAATATAATTTCATCTTAACCCGTCGAAAAGAAGGGGTAAAGAGTATATATTTGGAGTTTAGGGGGGACAAATTGTAACAAGGGCCAAAGTTCAAGGGGGCAAAGATTAATTAATCCCAAAATAATCCATTAGTAACAGGTACTGACACGATGTTCGAACATCTTGAGCCTTTTTATTTGCCCCTATTGTATATCATCTAGTTTTTGTATGGCAATCAAGTGAAAATTCAAAAAAAATAAATAAATGTACAAGGGAGTAAAAAAAAGAGTATCTTGTGATCATTTAAATATTACATCTTAATAAATAATTTTTTTGATCATAATGTGTTGGAAAAAAGTGAAGTTTCAACTAAATACCATTGAACAGAAGATTAGTTGTAGGTAGGATCATTTAAACAAGAATTGCATCTAAAAATCTACCATAGTTATACATGAGGAATCCACATGGACTTTGATGGTGTGAGCTTCTTCTTTTTTTTCTTAATGTCATCATAAATAGAATTTTCATAGCTTATTAGCTATTCAAAAACATTTCAATGGATTCAATCCAGCTAATACCATAGTAAACAATTTAACTCTTTCTAAGAAATTAAAGTTCAACAAAAATGGAAGGGATTCTTTTTTGTTTGAAAGTGCGTCGTAAGATTTAGACCAACAAGCTTTCTACTAGTAGTTTATAGATTTGGATACACATAGAAGATCTGTGATATACATTAGGGAAGAGCTTATTCATAGTTTTATAAATTGTTAGTCGAAAGCATCATCCGAACAACGCATAGATGTTGATTAGACCAAAGAAATCATTATTAATTCTTTCTTGATGTAGTGTCTAATCTCCCATTAGAAATTCTAAATTCCCGTGCTATAATAGTTTTAGATATAGTGTCTAATCTCCCATTAGAAATGCTAAATTCTACTACTATAATAGTTTTACTTGCATTTTTCCTATAATGACATTTTTAGTGATTGCTCCATGACAGATAAAGGGTTTTCTTCTATCCTACGACTCCTAATTTCTTGACCTGCTTCCCGCATAAGACTTAAAAATATTCAATTAATCTTGCTATTAAACACGCAGAAACCTAATTGAATATTTGGAGACTTTTAGTGGCTTGAGATAAAATTTATCTAAGACAATAGATATATGCACATTATTTTTATCAAATAGCCTTTACAATTTTCTTTCTTTACACTATTTTATTGATTGTTGGACATATGAGATTTTAGATTTTCATCAAACAGGTGAAAACATACACATATCTTTGCACCATAATTACTTTATATAATGTATTTTCTAAATTCTTCAAAAAAATCATGAGTTTAAATAATGTTGTCAATATGGATTTGCAGGAGTTATTGTCAAAGATCTTCCATAATATTCTAATTATATATATAAACTGTTTAAAAAAAATGTTGTCAATATGAGAAATGTGTTGATGGGTAATTTGCCTGCTCTGACTTATGATGGTCACTGAAGTCAAAACTATTCATAATTTTTCCTCCAAAAAGAGTATTTTCTAAATTAATATTGGATAAATCTAAACTAATATATGAGAACAACAGAAACATTACTAGCATCCTTTACGTTTCACCGAACATTTAATTAAACTTAGTCCAACGACCTAATCTTTTTGTCTCCTTCTGTTCATAGTCATCATAATCTTTAATCTTAAGGATTTATCATCATCATCATCATCACCATTATTATTATTTTGGTTAAGGAAGGCTCTACAGCTTACATGAGAGAAAGAGAGAGAGAGAGAAACAAAGATACGCTTTGATAGTCAAACTGGGAAATTCATGATCATCTGGCCACATCAACTGAATTAGGCTTTGGGGACATCATCACCTCATTTGCATATTCATAAAATATTTTCTTATCTGTTATAAAACCGAATTTTTCTAATTTCCGTAATAACATGGTTATAGACATTGGAACAGAAATATTGGAATAATGGCCATGCAAGATATTGGCGTTTCGATTGTGGGGAAAATCGCGGAGAAGTTTATTGATCCAATTATACGTCAATTTCAGTATTTATTTTGCTATAGAAGCAACGATGAAACCCTGAGGAATGGCATCAAAAAACTCGAGCTAACGAAAACTGAGGTGCAACAATCGGTAGATGCAGCAAGAAACAATGGTGAAGAAATTAAACCAATTGTTACTGATTGGCTAAGGCAGGCTGATGGTCTAGAGAAAGAGGCAGATACTATTTTTGAGGGTATGGAGAATGTTAAGGTGAATTGCTTTAAAATTGTTAGGCTCCCGAATTTGAAGTCACGTTATTTGATAGGCCGCCATGCTGCCAAAAGAGGAAATGATGCTGAAAAACATCTCAGAGAGAGGCGGTTTGATGAAGTTGGATACCTTCCTCCACTGGGGAAAATGCCTTTTAGTGAATCAACCCCATCCTTTGAGGAAAGTCTAATTACAAGGATGTCAATGAAAAGGGAAGTGATTGAAGCTCTAAAGCAGGATAAAAGAAGTCTACTCGCAATTTGTGGTATGGCCGGCGTAGGCAAGACTTTTTTGTTGGAGCAAATTGCCGACCAGGTTAAGTCTGAGAAACTGTTTGATGGCGTAGCCTTTGCAACTATTTCTCAAAATCCAGACATGAGAAATATCCAAAATCAACTTGCTGAGCAGTTAAGGATGAAATTAAAATCTGAGCACAGTGGTCGTGCAAGAGCTGAACAGATTTATACTAGACTAATCAATAGTGACAAGAGAAATCTTGTTATGCTGGATGACATTTGGGAAGAAGTGGATCTTAGGAGTCTAGGAATTCCCATTAGATCAGGTAAGTGCAAGAGCTTAACAGTTGTATTGACATCTCGGTTCTCTCATGTGTGTAGGAACATGGAAGCAGAAATTTTTGAGGTGAATGCCTTGCCTAAGGAAGAAGCATGGCATCTTTTTAAAGAGGTTGCGGGAATTTCCGATGATTCAGCTTTGAGTGACGTTGCAAAACAAGTTGCAGAAGAATGCAAAGGATTACCTCTAGCAATCGTTGTTGTTGCCAGGGCATTTAGGACTAATTATACAACACCAGAATCCTGGAAACTCGCCCTTGGACAGCTAAAGAAGTACACAATGAGAGACCTAGAAAGAGTTCAAGATTTGGTGTTTTCCAGAATCGAATGGAGCTATGATCGTTTGAAAAGTGTTGAAGCCAAGTCACTACTACTGTTTTGCAGCTTGTTTCCAGAGGATTATAGCATTCCAGTCGAATGTTTGGTTAGGTATGGGAAAGGGTTGAAAATGTTCCAAGATAGAGAGACTTTGGGAGATATGAGATACAGAGTAGACCAGAGTATCAGTGACCTTAAAAGTTGCTATTTGTTGCTAACCGATGGTGGAAAAGAAGACCATGTAAAATTGCATGATGTCGTGCGAGATGTTTGCTTGAAAATTGCATCAGAAGGCGAGCATGTATTTTTGGTAAGGAATGTTGGAGGAAAAGAAGGGCACCCGCAACCTGATTCATTTGGTCGTTATACAGCTGTTTCGCTGACATGGAAGGGCAATTCTAATGGACCATTTCCATTGGGAGAGGAATGTCCAAAGCTTAGGCTGCTGCGTTTGGTCTTCCAGTCAGGCAAAATGATCAGCCTATCACCAGATTCTTTTGCAGGGATGGAAGATCTCAGGGTCATGGAGTTTAACAAATTACAAATTGAATTTTCACCATCAGATCCTGGCCAAATGTTGATGAGCCTTCGGACATTGTGCCTGGATTATTGTGAGTTAGGGATTGGAACGTCGTCGATGATTGGATACATGACGCAATTGGAGATTTTGAGCTTCTTTGAGTCCAGACTTCGGGATAATCAGTTTCCAACCGAAATTGCTCAGCTGAGTAATTTAAAGGTGTTGGATTTGAGGGTTGAAAGTAGCCGCCACCCGTTGTCTCTTGGTATCTTGTCAAGCTTGAAAAAGCTAGAAGAATTGTATATGGGATTTCATCGTCCATTGCGGCTAGGGAGAAATGCAGAAGAAGAAAGAGGATGCATTAAAGAGATCACATCACTGGCTTGCCTTGAATGTCTCCAAATTAATTTACATGGCATTGACGACCTGCTTCTATTATTACGCGAATTCCCTGTTGAGAGGTTGTCAAGATTTAACATTAGTTGCAAACAAACTCAGACAAAAAACGGTGGAGACTATCAATTTCGGAGGAATTTCAAACTTTATTTGCCTGACGAGAAAGATTCCGAACTAGCATTGTGTCCTGCAGTTACTAGCATAATCAGGAGAACTGAGAATCTCATTTTGGACCTTGGGTTCTTGTTTCGCTCGGGGAATTTTGTGAATGACTTAGATGAAAGTGGATTTGTCAATTTGAAAAGGCTCAGATTGAAGTCGGGTTCATGGGAATGCCTTATTGATTCCACCACCAACCTAGCTCCTCGACATGTTTTTGAAAATCTGGTGTTCATGGAATTAACATCTGGCAAATTGGAAGAAATATGTTATGGAAATCTTCCACCTCGTTGCTTCAGCCAACTTCAAGAGATGAAACTCCTGAGAATGAATTTTATTGAGTACTTGTGGAAGGGGCCAATTGAACCTCCGTCACTTTGCAATCTCAGAGGTATTGAGGTATCTAACTGTCAGCGAATCACAACTCTCTTCTCACAATCAGTGTTGAAATGTCTAGTGAAACTCCAAAAGATAGTCGTATATAGTTGTGAAAATTTGGAAAGCATTGTTATGAGGGAAGAAAATATGAAGGATCAAGTGCTTGAGTTACCCCAACTCAAAGTAGTAACACTTAAATATACGGGCTTAGAGGGCTTTGGCTGCGAAGGCGATACATATTCCAGAGCTTTTCTCAACCAGGTCTCTCTCTCTCTCTCTGTATTTCTATATGATATACTTCATGTCAAAGAAATAGTTGACCATGAATTTAGGTGATTGCCAAAAACTCATGACTCAAGCATTTTGCTCCAAAAGTGTTAATTAAACATATATAGAAAATTTTTTTAGTAGTCATATTGATCTACTCCTTCAATATATGATCAGTATAAAAAAAAATGTTGTTTTGTGTAGAATTTTTTAGCACCCGTAGAGACCGAATGATAAATTAATGAATAAATTGTTGACGACAATATTATTTTGATAGCAAGGACTAATGCCATTGGTAGAGTTACGTTTCCTACTTGATGTCATTGGCAAGGCTAGTTTCCGTCCCTGGATGTACTAGAACTGTTCTATTATGTAACAATTAATATCGTGAATACATTTGATCGATATTTGCAATTTCTAGACATGCATTTCAAACTTTAAGACGAAGTTAGATTGAAGAGAAATTAAACAAGCTTGCAAATGCCACACTCCAGTTGCATTTGTAATCAATTTACGTTTTAATTTTCAGGTCTCACTCCCTCGGTTGGAAATGCTAGACCTTACAAGTCCTGGTTATCGCCCAGAACAATTTGTAGGAGGTGAAATGCTTAGAGGGTCTCTTGAGAACTTAAGATCTTTGGTGCTTTCAAGGTGCTATGTTATCAGATGCATTGCGAAAGCTGATGGTGTGGCATTGTTAGAGAATCTGCAGAGCTTTTCTATGGGTGATTGTCCTTCGATGGAATTACTTTTCGACCTTGAGGGTCTAAAAGTTCCCATTCCATCAAAAAAGGAGCTTGAAATTCTTCCCAATCTAAAGTCACTGGAATTGAGAGGGTTAACAAGATTAGCCCACATTTGGAGGAATTATCCAAAAGGGATTCGAGTATTCCAAAACTTGAGAATATTACAAGTAGAGGGGTGCAGTTTACCATGTTTGTTTTATCCACCTTGCGTGGCTGATATGCTTGTAAGTCTTGAAGAATTGAAAGTTGGTCTTTGCCCGGCAATGTATGCAGTTATAGCGGGGGAAAATGAAGAGACCAGTCAAGAAGATCATGATGGTGGGGAAAAAAGAGAAATTTCATTGGGAAGAACCAACAAGGAGTTTTTGTTCCCAAAACTAAGCTCCTTAAGCTTTGTAAACCTCCAAAATCTTCAAAGCTTCAGTGGTGGTCACCACGAGGGTTGTGACTTCAAATTTCCTTCACTGACCCAATTGGAAATAATGCGTTGCCCGGAGTTGAAGAATTTGTGTCCCGGAAAATTGGATGCACCATTACTTAAGAAAGTCAAAGTGGAAGAGAATGATGCCAATATTCCTCTGGATTTAAAGGTAGACATATCCTAATACAATATTTAAATTACCCTTCAAATTTTGTCTCTGTACTTCACTATAGTTATGGTTGAGAACTTGCATTTATTTAATTATTTGTGAGTGAGTATTTTCACAGGATAGAGAGATCATCTTTTTTACCTACTCAGAGATAAGGGGGAATAAGCACCTGTTTTGATCCTTTGGCTGTTCACGGCCTAGCCGTACCGGTCGTCCTTTTTCTAGTATCAATCTCAGTAATGCAATTCATCCAATGATAGACCTACAATCGAACCATGGAGGTATGATACAATCAAACCCTAAGGAACAAAACGCTGAATTGAGTCATACTTGTCTATGCTCCATAAATGGAGTTGTTCCTGTGGATGTTAAGGTACACAGTTTTCATATGCTTGCAAAATCAACTCTCTCTTCTTTTCCTTACTTTAAATTTTATCTCCATCATTTTTTTGGGGGTGGGGATGGAGTATGGAAGTTTAATTCTCAATGCGCATGCTTTTATCTATATGAGCGGATCAGTGAATAGTGTTACATGACAAAGAACATTAGCCTATATAATCCAATTTTTCTTATCTTTTGAAATTTATAATTAAGATCACCTTTCCACGTAAAATTAGTCTTTCCCTTTATATACGATAGCACCAATGATAGAAGGAGATAATGTGATCCTTCTTCTTCAATTCATCTGCCGAAAGGGCATTCGCTTCCTATTCCTTATTTAATTAGATGAGATGTCACTTCTAAGCCTTATGCACGCTTACATGTAGAGGTATGATTTGATTTGTCCAAATGCTTAGTTAAGGCATAAACATATTTTGACCTCAGATAAGCACTTAATTGTATTACATACTTTCATTGAACCATATATAGATTGGTTCGGATTTGTGCTAGGTTACATACAAATAAATGATATCTAGTTGGCGTTCTGGAATTTGTATTGTTTGTGATCTTATCAACTTCTTTGATTTAAATTTTACTATATTGGAGTAAAACTATTGCTTTTGAATCCTACTCTTCTTTTGGTCTTGGTTGTATTTTTAGCACTCTACATATTTCTTTTGAAATTTTCTTTGTTTTTATTTGTTTGAAAAGAAGTCCTAATAAGTGTGCATTTTGAGTGATTTAACTGTATTTTATTATTTAATTTTGATGTGTGTTACTTATTTTCATAGCTAATTAGCTAGGATTCAAGTGAAGTTGACATTTTGTGGTCTAAGTGTAACAAATTGCATTTCTATGGATTAAAGTGGTGAAAATTTCATATTTTTATAGGTTTCAATGATTCAATCATCAAATGGAGTGAATTGAAAAGATATTTGGATGATTGTTGATGATTTGAAGTGATTTAGAGAGAATATGAAGTGCAAAATATTCAAAAAATGAAATGCAATCAAGTATAAAAGAAGAGAAGCTTGATAACTTTGACACCTATTGGTATTCGCCTATATCTTGAACTATAAGCATCAGATTGAGGTGATTCTTAAGTCATTTTCAATCTAATAGATAGCTCTACATTTCTTATAAAAACATCGAAATTTAGTTCATGAGTTTTCCTAGTCAAAAAGTCAAAATACAGTCGGCCATTTTTGTTATCAAAAGCTGAAACAGGGGATTGACTAGTCAAGAGTATTTCGATCATTTTTTAGTTTACAGAGCTCCAAATTAGATGATTCTTAAAGAATTGAAAATATAATTCAAAGGGTTACAACTTTTATGTTTTGCAAAAAAGGTAGTTCAGCCTCCATCATCAAGAAAATATCAGTTGAAATTGGTGTAAAAACAGAGTAAAGTTGAAGACTAACCAGAAAAGAGCAAACCTGCAGGGGAGGCAAAACGCACCCACAATGCGCAACCTCATGGGTGCATATTTTTCAATCGATTCTGCAACTTGAACAACAACTTTCTCAGTTTTCACACAGCTTTTTCAGCTCATTTACAGATCAATTTTGGCTGGTTTCTACAGAAGAAGTAAAATTGGAAACTTGAAGAAGTAACTTTTGATGACTACTAGAGCCAACTAGAACCAACTTTAACATAATTGATTGGAGCTTGATTCATCTATAAATAGAGGCCTTGGAGAATATTTCATATAACTTTGGAAGGCTAGAAACACGGCAGAAAATGTAGTCTTCACTAATTTCTCTTAGTTCATTAGTATAGTATAATTAGTGTAGTTTATCGTTCTTGTACTTGTAACTAGATTTGGATAAAGAATTAAGGAACAAGATGGAGAGTTTGAAATTCATATTGTGATGAGGGTGACTTCTCTTCTATCACTTTCTCTTTTGTATTTGAGTTCATATTTAGCTAAAATACAAGTATGGTCTTTTCTTTCATTCTCTTCATGTTTTGCTAAAATTTATGCTTAGAGTTATAGATGAATTTTCTATATCTTGTGAGTGATATTTACTTGGTCAATTGATGATATTATTTTGAGTAAGTTATTTAACACTTTTGCTTATCTAATCATGATTAACTGGTTATTAATTGTGATAATTTTAAAATGTTAAGTTTACAATAAGATTGGAATTTAATACAAGTTTAAGAAATTGCTAAATCTAGAGAGTACACTTATGAGAGTAAAGATACACCTTTGCAGCTTTAGTAACTTGTTTTATGTAATTTCATAGAAAAAATGAGTTTGTAGTTAATTTCATAATCACGAGAGTAGGTAAGGTTTAGTTACAAGTATAGTTGATTAATTATGAGAGTATGTTTCACATATATTAAAAAATTATGCCATAATTAGCCAAGATAATAATATTCAATTAACCGATAATTTTACTTGCAAGAGTAATAAGGAATTTCGTAGTTCTAGGAGTTTTCTATTGTTATTTTTATTACTTTTATTTCATGCTCTTAGTGTAGATTTCATCTCTTGCAGTTGTGGTAGTCTAAATAATAAAGGAGTTTGAAAACCATCGGTAATTGACAATCTTTCCTGTGAGATCGACATCTAGTATCCTGTACTCGATAAACGATCTGTATACTTGTAGAAAATAGGGTATTTAGATTTTATTAAAATTTGGTGCATGATAGAACTTCGTCAAGTTCCACTATGGATATTCATTTATTTACTTTACGATCTTTATAACTAAGCTTTCAAAAGCTTTCAACCTCTTCAAATCTCTAATATTGAAATTTTAATGTAGGAATTGGAAAAAAAATTTTGAATTGAAAAAGCAAGAGTAAACTAGAGCTACAAGTGAGTTGTAAATTGATTTTGGAATTCCAATGTCTAACCATGTACATATATTTTGGACATCATAAGTGTGACGCCCCGAAAGAATGAGTGTGAGAACCCAAAATTGTTTATATATTTTCTAGACATTATTTTGTTTCCTTGTCTATAATTTTGTACCATTCTTCAATATATTAATTTCTTATACATTTTTATAAGGGAATATAGTTTTCAAATCATTTCCTCGATACAAGTTAGTCCACGTTAAGTTTGAAGTGTATTATCAAAGTGGGACCCACTAGTACGGTTAGTGCGGTAAAATTTTAATGACTAGAAGGAGTTTTGTGCAAAAGAAATTATGTGACAAAAGGTGTTAAGAGATGATTGGAGGAGTAATAGATATTTGAGTGCTTAAGAGAGACAATTAGATAGACTTCCCTTGGATTTGTGCCACTTGTCAAGCACCAAGCCAATCTTAACCAAGACCATGACCAAGATTAAGTTTAAAACTTATCCAACTCAAGTCAATCACCATTTTCTTCCTTTGCCTTCCATGATGGACGAAATTTGGGAGGAGAAAAAGAGAGGAAAGTTTCATCTTGTTTCTTCAAATCCAAGTCCAAATCTTGAGTTCCAGCCGTTAGTTTCCCAAATTACTCCATAGAAACTTCATTGCTAAGGGAGTTTGAAGGTCTTGGTGGAATTGTTTTGGAAGGAAAAACCCTAAGCTACTACCTTTCTTGAGGTATCAAGGTATGGTGTGTACAAATCCATAGTTTGTTCTTATTAATGTTCAATTAGTGGCTTGTGGGAGTTAAGGAGGTGATTTTGTGGGTGATTTCATAACTTTTGGTAGTGATTGATGAATTTCTGATTTTGTGCAAGATTTTTCTGTTTTTATATGATCTTTAGTGGTTGGCCAGGTATGATGACTTGTAATGGTGTAAAATGAAGTTGATATATGTTGGATGTGATTGATTGTGCAAAAATTCTAGTTTGGGGCGAAATTTCCAGGTTAGGGTTTCACACAAGCCTGTTCTGTCCAAATTTATTTGAGCATGTTAGAGGCCAAATTAGGCTTGGAACAAAACATGAAAGTTGTAGAGAATGATATTTTATGGTTACCTACAAAATTTCAACTCAATCGGAGCAATGTAGGCTATGAAAAGACCAAAATACCCTCGCTGCCCTAGGATATTTCCAGTGATCCGTTTTAGACAGTTCATCTAGTTGACTGCATCTGTTTACTATGATCCGTGCTATTTTAGCCATTTTCCAAAACATGAAAGTTTTAGTACTCTGTCTTAGATTTTAAACGCCTCAAAGAACGCCTTAAACAGACTTTGGTAGCCTGAGATATGACCATTTAAATGTAGTACGGTTAATTAGCCAATTTGTTGGAACCTGGTTCGGTGAACTGGGAATTTGACTGGGTTACACTGGAAATTTGACCAAGTGATCTTCATGAAAGTTGTAGGATTTCATCTTAGCTTTGAAATGGTATAAGTTTCACACCAATCCGATAAGTGTAGCCTCCGATGTGTCCTTTCCGCAAAACCCTATCAAATCTGTCTTTTACTAAAGCTTATTTCCGCACTTGTTATTAACTTGAATTTTTGTCCTTGTATTGTCTTGAGCCTATCGAACGGCTATTGAAGTTAGATTGTTGTGTGTGTACCTTTGGGTTTGAATGAGAAAAATAATGAAGCCAAATGGCTGGAAAATTGGGTAAAGACAAAGGGCATACTGCCCAAATTTATGCTTGAGCGAATGAATTCCGGTTTCTAGGGTTTAATTGGGGGTTTTTCTAATGGTAGCTCTTAAGCTTCTAATTAGCTTTGATTGAGGGATATTGTGGCCTAATTAGATATATTTTATTGCTTATTAACCGTATGTGTGATTGGTAATATATTGTAGGTTGGAAATGAAACATTTATAGGGAAATGCTGTCTGAACTTTGAGAATGTATGATTGCTTTGAGTTTGTGATTTAGGGCTTGGACTCGGGCAAGGTAATGATATATGATGGATGGTTCCTGAGCCGTGGAGGTGAGTGACCCTAAACTGTTTCCAAAGTTACTTACGAAGTGTTTCTTGCATTATTTACTCGTTTGCATATCATGTGTGCCGCATGTGAGTCCATGAAATGATTTGGCTTAAATGAGTTCTTGGGGAGTCTTGTGCTGAACACCAACGTCTCCTCTACTATTTACCTAGAGCCAACGTCGCCACCACTTTCGTGAGTTCATGACATGATCTGGAGCACCAACGTTGCTCCCTCTTACTGTTCAACGTTAACGTTAAAAGGATCTTTTTGAGCGTTGGGTGTTTAAGTACACTAATTTCACTGGCTCACGAGAGCAATAAACGTGCATTTGATCTTTGACTCATGACATCATCGAAGTGCATTATCTTGAAATATATTTGATTTCTGATTTTATTGGTTACTCACTGAGCTTCTAACTCACCCCAAAAATATTTTATTCCCCTCCACAGGGCTCGTGGCGAAGGAAAGGCTTGTAGTACTTATTCACGTGGCTGGATGGCTTATATCTTGTACAGTTTAGATTTGGAATTGAAGTGGATGTTGTGTACTTTGAATTTGGACTTCCTCTTGTATAGTAGTTGGTATCAAGGATCGCATGGATGTATGAAGCGGAAACTAATTCTAAGTGTGGATGCTTCGCTTATGATATGTAAATTTGTGGAACATCTGATGTATATTTGAGACTTATATTGTAATTTATTTGAGAACTGTAGTGAACGACTGAGTCCCTGCGAGAGTTGGGCAGGCGGTCCGCCGAACCCTTTGGTTCGCCTTAGGGGGAGGTGGGGCTGTCACAATAAGTCATGTCAAAGTTGTAATATTCATGCCTTATTTTTTTTTTAATGTTGTAGGAATGAGCAAGTTAAGCAAGTAATATGGTCCGCTTACTATAGTCTTGATTGATGGATTGGGATGCTGGACATGGATGGAAATCTTAGTAGTGGTAAAATATGTCTTGAATTTATATAAGCATATTTTGCTTATTTTGTTTTTTATTTTTAAATTATAAAAGTATTTTACGTGTTGTATTATGCCGCTAGGATTGGACTTAGTAATTGTAATACGCAATCATGTGAAATGCCTTTCACAATGTACTTTATCTGCAGTCACAATATATATTTTCTAGAATAAATTATGCCTTTGTATATTTGGGTGCCAAAAAAATATCCTTGATAAAAGTCTTCTATCAAAGCCCTTACAAAGGAGTGATATTCAAGAACTATAAGGCATTTACACATTCAATTTTAACTCTTTTGACAACTTTTTTCTTGTTTAATAAAGTTTGCATTTTTTATACATACTTTGTTCAGTGTGAATTTAATTGTTATAGTAATAAATTTAATAACTTTGCTAGATATTGAATATGGATTGCTACGTCGTCTGTATTTCATTTAGAACAATTTTGTAGTCCTAGATTTAGAATCATTGGAAAAGTTTAATAACTATATCAAAGAGTACTTGTTAATTTTTTGGGTATACATTGCAATATTTGATGAATATTACCATATTTCAATAAATTTATGTACAAAAGTTTTTAAAAATTAGTATGGTAGTTGAATATTTAGAAAGCAATACTTTTATGGAATAAATATGAGTAAATATGTTACAATACTTGCAATCTGACCCGTGCTATACAAACATTTATATTTTAAATTAGAACAATAGAGGAAAAAAAAAGAGAAGAGTATCATTTTAGTGTTAACTTATGTGAAAATGCATTGTTTTAATAAAAACAAAGTAAAAAAATTGAAAAGAGAAAGCTAAAGAGGAAGTAAAATTTATTGTCAATTTCTAACCTAATGTGGTATTTATATAAAATGAAAGGAAAAATATAGTCTAAAAATCATGCATAAATAAATATTAAAGAGTAGAAGAACATTATTGTAGAAATACAAATTTATTTTCTAATTAGTGATAGGTTAACATATTAAGATCAAGCGAAAAGCATAAGACTTTAAATTTGTAAAAGTGTAAAACAAGACTAAAACAACTGTAGAGAAGATCTTATCTATAGGCTAAAATTAAGGTCTAAGGAATTAGAAGTCCTAGTGTCAAATCCCCCTCCCTTGTCTCCTTTTTCAAATCCTGTTACTCTCTTGCTGAAAAAAATTAAGAGAAATAGTTACAAATAAAATAAATGCCTAGAAGTAAAAACCCAAACAATTTATTACTTAATATTTAACATTGAAAAAGAACAAGTATAGTCCTTAACTTGGCCTACCCCTTGATTCCAAACCACCGAAGTGTTTAGCCAAACCAAAAAAATGAAAATAAGAAAATCAAGGAGCAAGAAAAAGTAAAGAAAGGGCAAATAGTAAAACAATTGACAGGTTGTTGAATCTGTGTAATAATAAATACCTGCTCAAACAAAGTATAATTTTTGTAGATAGTGATAAGCAAGGTCGAATCCACAGGAACTGGGGATATTTGTCTCTTTTGAAGTTCAAACTAACAATGGGGGGTTTTTTTTTTTATAGCAATGGAAATAATTAAACGGTTCTAATAAAAATGAATAGCCAACTAAAAATTAAATGACAATTTATTAAAACCAAATTAACAATAACTAAGCTCTAGCCAAGAAATAACTTCAATAATGGTTCTCCTAATTGATCATCGATGCAAAGGTAGTTCCAATTATTAACTAATAAATAAGTTATAACTGCCAAACAAGCGATGACAGTCAACTTCTCCTTACTGTGTCAGTGATTAACGTATGCCCGTTAATCACTACCCTAATCGAGAAATAATTCTAGGTATGCCTGTAAGATTTAATTCCCCAATTGCTTTACGTATTAGAGGAGCCCTATTCTAACCAAATAACACGTTACTAGGATTATTTTAGATTAGTCTGCGTATTCCTCTGACTCAAATCCAATCATGCCAGTTGCCACTATTTTAGAACAATTAAGCAATTACGGATTTAACGCTCCAATTGACATTAGGTTGCTAAATTAATTCAACGTCAGGGCCCAGGATACTCAATTAATAAAACAACCATAAGCACTACAATCAGAAAATATGCAAATACTAGTGAATAAGAGGAATAAATAAAATTAGTTCGATCTCACAATTTTTAGATGAACTAAAACCTCTGTTGTTCTTTGACTAGAAAAGAAATTTAATTGCGCATAGCCAATTGAAGCAATTCACACTATTTTTCCAAAACCAGCCGCATTAGTCTTTGATAGGAGAAAAACTAGAGAAAACAAAAGATTGGCCAAAAGGCCAAGCGGCCGTTGTCCCTCTTGCAAAGCAAATAGTCCTCACTCTTTTATTTTTAGTTGAAGTCCTAATCAAATGGGAATGGCCTTTTCTCTTCGAGCTTCCTAATTCAAGTCTACTACCAAATAAAACTAGTCTCCTAAAGCCACAAAAGAAAGTATTTCAAGTTTCCTACTTCAATCATAAAACTAATAATTATAATTCAAATCTTCCAAATCTTCCTCTAAGGTTGTCCAGAGTTTGAATCAAACTTGGAAATAGGTCCTGAACGTTTTGCTCTTTTTTCCTACAATTAGCACAATTAACCAAATATAAGTAGAATTAATCAATTAACGCAATATTTGGTAAAATAAATGAGGGAAATAACCATAAAATTGATGACAAAAATGCAACCTATCAATTTCCCCCACACCTAAACCATACTTGTCCTCAAGTGTGAGAACAACAAATCAAGCAATCAAATTCAAATAATGGCTATTGCTCGAATCATCTATTGCCAATATACAATTAAAACATATATCAAGTGTTAGTAGCAATTTTCAAGAAATATCTCTCCAGTTAGCTTCCAAGATTAAGGACTCTTTCAATTTCTGACTAACTAATCTAAGAATATAAAATATTCAACCAACATCCATTAGCAAATGGTTCGACTATTAAACAAAATCTCAACATTGAAATTCATGGATTAGTGGGTTAACAATTCATTAAACGGTTCCACATTTTTCACTATTAGCACATATTTTTTTGTTTTCTAAATTATCCCCACACTTGAGTTTTTTTTTCTGGGGGAATGCTTAGTTTTTAGCCATTGAAGCTTTTTAATGCGAATTTCGACATTTGCCAAATGAAAGAGCCCGGTTACTCAACCCTTGATAAGTGATTAATTTATGCTATATTTGAATGATATTTTATGTTATTTTTAGTCACTTTGGCTATATTATTGGAAGAAAATGGATCATTCTGGCTATAATTAATTTAAAATGCTTTCAAGTGATTAAATGAGGTTTTTGTCATTTTTTACTTGCATTTTATCCATAATTTGTATAGGAGTTGGAAATATACTTCATTTGGATGCAAAGGAAAGTTGACAATTTTGATATATTTTTGTATTTCGACTATAACTTAAGCTACAATGATCAGATTGAGATGATTCTGAAACCATTATGAAGATAAGAGATAGATCTACAAATCTTATGAAGACATCCAAATCCAGTTTGAAGGTTTTCTAGGTCACAAATCCGAATTACAGTAGCTAATTTTCTATAGTCGAAGCTGAGACAAGGCAGTGAGCAGTCAAGGGTATTTCTATCATTTCTCTGCCTACACAAATCCAAATGAGCTGATTCTTGATGCATTGAAAGATAACTTAAAGGGCTACAAGTTTCATGTTTTTGTTAAGAGTTAATTCAGCTTCTATCATCAAAAAAAGTTCAGTTGAGTTTGAGACAAAATTGGAAAAACATTGAAGATTGAACAGAAATTGTACAAGAAGACAGGGGAGTAATCCGGCAGACAATCCGACCAGATTCTGGCCGGATTCATGGTCAGAATCTGGTCAGAAATGGCTGCTCTCCACTTGCACAACTTTTTTCCTCCAATAATTCACAGCTATTGATGGACATTGACAACCGCGCAACTGTAAAAAGGGATGTTTGAAGCCTCATTTCTTGACTAGAGTCCTCTATATATAGCCATAGATTTTCAAGATTAAAGAGAGCTTAGAGAGTGCAGAAACACCACAAAAATGTAGTTTTTTTGGTTCTTTAGTGTAAAGTAGTGTAGGATAGTTTAGTTTTAGATAGTTTATCCTTTCTTGTATGTTAGCTACATGAAAATGAAGATGGAGATGAAGAAAGCAAGGAAAGAGCTCATGTGACAAGGGTTACTTTACTTTTCCAACTCTTTATCTTTTGTATTGGATTCTAAGTTTAGTAAATATACAAGTTTTGGATTTTATGTCTATTATGTGTTTCTAAAGTTTATGCCTTGGGTTTGGTTGAACTTTTTATGATTGTTAGTGTTTATTATTTGGCTATTTGATGCTATTATTTTGAGTAAGTTATTTAGCACTTTAACTCTTTAAATCATGATTAACTTGGTACCATTAGTTGTGATTGTCTAAAGGTATTGTTTCTTCAATGAAAATTGAGATTTAATACTAGTTCAAGAAGTGCTAAACTTAGGAAGTACACTCACGAGAGTAGACGTGCACCTATATGGTTTTAGTGATTCATTTCATGTAATTTCATAGAAAAAATGAACTTGTAGTTAATTTCATAACCACGAGAGTAGGTATGGATTAGTTATAAGTATAGTTGATTCACTATGAAAGTAGGTTTCACATGCATAAGGAAATTACGCCATAACTAGCCGAGATAGTAGTACTCAATGATCCAAAAATAGCACTATAGTTAGGAATACCATAACCTAAGAAGCTTTCATTTTTTATTATCTTGTATAAGTTTAGCATAGTTTTATCTCTTTTAATTCATTGATCATCTAAATAATAGAGAAGTATTAGTAGTGCCGGTAATTGTTCAATCTTTCTCGTGGGATCGACCTGATATATGTGCTAAACTACTAGTTACATGTATACTTGCAGTCAAAATGGGTATAAATTGGATTTAAACATGTATTTATAGTAAAATCCCGTGAAGTTTTTGGCCCCGTTACCGGGGAAGATTTGCCAATATCGGTACCAAGAACAACTTTATTAATTTAGACATTTTTCTTGTTTTTCTTGTGTTTAGTGTCCTTTTGTTGTGTCTTATATGTTTGTTGAGTCTTTTATTTGTATGTTTTCATTTGTGTGTCAAGTCATCTATTCTTCTTGACTAAATTTGTTTTTGAATTATTTTAAAAGCATGTTTAGGGGCTCAAGGAGAATAGAATATATGGGTAGACAATACTTGAGAAATGGAAGGTCTGCAGCAAATGGTTACTACGTGCAAAAGTCCTTTAATAGAGGTAACTAAAAAATTACCAAAGGTATGTCTTTCGAAAATGGTTAAAAGAGTTTAAAGGCTAAATTTGATGTTATAATGTTACAAGTTCAATTGACCACCATTATGCATAAAATTGAGCAAAAGAGGAATGTTAATACTTTTAATTCTTATCATATGATTTGTGACTTGTGTGGAGCTTATCATGCTACTCATACATATAGAAAAGTACAAAATATGGATTATTATGGTGAATTTGGGCATTATAATTCTTGTTTTGATCAAGAAAACCCTTATCAGGGGAATTCTTATGCTTATGGTTGGGATGATCAATGTGCATATAGTGATTCTCCATATTTTTATGATTACCGACCCGAATGTGTCTAATTCAAATCTAAACCCTCTTGGGAATTGGCAATAGAAAGGTTAGCTAATGCACCTCTACCTTGGGAATTAGAAAGTGAAACATTAACTAATGGTTCTAATGCATCTTGGGAGCTAGCTGTAGAAAATTCTATAATCAATTTTAGCCATAGAAAAGCTAACTAATGCGACTTCCGATCGTTTTGATAGGGTTGAGGAAAGATTAGATGAATTAACCTCGCACTTTTGTAGAATACAAGAACAATTACATGTATTGTGTGAAGTTATTTCTTCTAATAATATGCATTATGACCCTATCATGAATGATGAGTATGTTGCAAGTGAAAATGGATTGCATTTTGATGAAAATGATAAATTTCAATTGTGTTTCAATGAGAAAATGTCCATTTGACATGATAGTACTTTTGGAACTAACCTTAAACCTCAAGAGATGGGCCTTAACGACTCATTTTTCACCCCTCTTGAGAAATGTGTTGAAAGTATAGGTTTTAAAGGTATTATTTCCCAAGAAAGCCATGAGGATGTTCCTTTGGTGAGTACTCGAGTGATGCACATCCAAGGTAATATCTATGACTCACTTGAATTAGATAACCTACTTTCATCTCTCATATCATTAGAACACATGGCTCTAGTTGTTAAACCACTTTTTAATGATCCACCACGACCTAAAATGGTGAATTATTCATTAATTAAACCTCCTTAAAAAAATGAGGTGCTATAGTCAAGCCAATGACTATAAAGAAGTGCTTATTGGGAGGCAACCCAACGATTTCTTGTTTTTAGTAGGTTTTAGTTGTTTGATTAGTATTTTTATGTGTTTTGTAGGTGGCAATGGCAAGGATTCATGCAAATGATCTCAATTGCAAAAGTGGCTATATTGAAGCAAAATGGGAGTTTTTATGTTCATTTGATTCATTTCATGCATTTAAAGTGTTTTGTTTAAAGTTATATTAATGCATGATCATGTGTTTCTAAGTGTATTTGGTTGAGAAAAGTACATTTTTATGGTTTAAAGTGAATTTTTCTTGAAGAACATGAAAACAGTTGAAAATCGGGTGAGTGTGAAAACTTGATCAAGCAGAAAACTGGACGAAAAACTGCAGAAATAAAAAATTTCTGCAGCAAATCCTGCCAAATATTAGCCGAATTCAAGGCCGGATATATAGGGGAGGACAAAAAAATTTTTTTGCTCTCTGGCCAGAATCCGGCCAGTATCGAGCACAAGAGGGATTCCTCACAATTCCCCTTTCTTTCTCCTTCAACCTACACACACTCACACCTAAAACACACATTACTCACTAAAATCACTCTTTTCACCATCCAATCTTCAAACCAATTTCACCAAAACACTTCCCTTTACCTCTAGAGATGATTTCATAATTTAAACTTCAACAAAAACAAGTTTTAATTCGAATTTGAGTATGGCAAGAACAAGGGTTTCAAATTTTTGAACTCTCCATTTGAGGCCGAATTAGAGTGAGATTTTTTGGGATTTCTTCACCATTTGCATCCATAATTATCAACCAACAAGTTTGAGGTAACAAATCTTCATCAAATATTGTCATTTGAATTTTGTCTTTTTTCACTTTTTTCTAATTTTTGGGTAATTTCGAATTTCTTTATTTTGTGAAGTTTGGTGCTTTCCATTTTGCTTATTAAGGTTATTGATGATTATTGGTGATGTTTAACTCATGGGTTTGTGATTATTTGATGAATTTAGCAATTTTTAGCTAATTTTGAGAATTAATGTGACTTGATAATTATTAGCCAATTTCTTGAGTTGATTGGATTGAAGAAATTTTATGAGATAGATGGATTGCTCTAAAATATTTACATGCTAAGTTTATGCCTAAATTGCTTATCTCTTGATTTTTGGCATGTTTATTCTAGAATTTTTGGTGAAAGGTGAATTAATGACCTTTTAAAGCCTAAAACTCATGGTTAAGGTGCTATTTAGTATTTAATTATGCTTGTTTAGATCATTAAGATGGGAGTGAGTTGTGTATTTGCTTAATTGTTTCATCCAATTATTTGGACATTATATGCTTATATGTTTCATTTGGAAAAAATATAAGAGCACTTGTTGTTGATAATCGATTTTGATACTTACTTATGGTGTTGATTGCTACTTATTATGTAAGTAAGTGAATTTGTCTCTTTAAAGATAAAGGTAAACGTGAACGAGTGTTCGTTATCTTTATTTAATAATATACCTATTAAATGAAGTTAATACTTAATAATTTTATTTAGGTACAATGACTGGCACTAGAAAAATTGGGGTGAAATCTCCACCTCCCAAGAGAAAAGGAGAAGTTTCTGCGTCTACTTCTAGACCACCGCGTATGAAAAGAAAAACAAGTAGACAACTTGTGTTTGAAGATGAACCATCATCCGAAGAGGAGACTCAACAACAAGTAGAAGAAGAACAAGAACAAGAGGAACAAGAGGAGCAAATCCCATATAATCGGTCGCGCTTCACCTCAGCCGAAAATGAAACTTAGTATAATTCTCGAAGGAGGTCTACTATCTCAAGACCTACTTTGTAAATTGGGATGGGAGAATTTTTTCAACCTCCCAAATATTTATTATGAAGAGCTTGTCCATAAATTTTATGCAAATGTGGAGGACAAACAGTCTTTTCACTTTGACACGGAAGTAATTACAAGTACAGTGTGAGGAACTGAAATCCGAATCCATAGAGCTCATTTGCAATGCCTTCTTCAAGTTTCTGACATTGGATATAAGGTTGATTTGAAGAAAGCATTTAAACCTCATGATTTGGACTCGTGGAACATGCTAGAGGCACTTGCACGCTTGGGAATTAAGTACAAGTCTACTCGTAAAATTGGGCGATACTCCGTGTTGACTTCTTCCTTTCTAGAATCTCATCGTCTTCTCATCTACTTGTTTGCCTCCAATATAATTCCAAGAGCAAGTGGTACCAATGAAGCGCGCACAAGCGACATCTATTTCTTGATAGGGTGCGATTTTATTATTTATTTATTATTAATTTCCCCTATTACCTGACTCAATATGGATTAATTGCTGGATTCTACTCATTTTTAGTATCTGGCATTTATTTCAGGGAGTAGAACAAAAATATGATAACAAGTACCAATTTGACAGAAAAGGAGGGCAAGTAGCAGCGCTTGTCCCAGGGGCAATTTTGGAAAAGAAAAAAATCTTTTGGCCCTTTCTTTTGGGCATGGGATGAACCGAAGAAGGGTTGGTACCTTTCCTGGCTGGAGAGCCGCACAGGAGAGATGCATTAGAGTAGGAACTAGATAGGAATAAATAGAAAATAGGAGCAGAGGGTTTTTTTTTTTTTCCTTTAGTTTTAGCTTTTGACTTTTCCGTTTCATTTTCTTGTGGTTTCTCTAGTTCGTATGTGAAGACCAAGTGAAAAAATTGAATTCCTTCCTGTAGCTTGTCTTTCTTCTTGATTTCTCCGAATTGAATTTGACGATGGCCGCTACTATTGCGTCAGTTTTGTATGGGGTTTTCTCATCAACAATGAGCTAAATCCATTTTCTCTAGTCAAGGAACAATGGATGCTTTGGCTCGCCTAAAATTGTGAGATCAATTTAATTTTAATCTTTGTCTTTTATTTATTGGTATTTGCATATTCCCTGGTTGTAGTGCTTATGGTTGTTTAATTAATTGATTGTCTCGAATCTGGATAATTAGTTAATATAATAATCTATTGTCAATTGAGGTGTTAAATCCGTAATTGTTTAATTACCTCAAAATAGTGACAACTGGCATGATTAGATTTGTGTCAGGGGAATACGCGGGCTAATCTAAAATAACCCTGGTAGTGCGTTAGTTGGTTAGAATAGGGCTCCTCTAATACGTAAGGCAATTGGAAAATTAAATTCTACGGGCGTACTTAGGATTATTTCTCAATTAGAGCAGTGATTAACGGGCGTACCTTGATCACCGACACAGTAAGGAGGGGTTGACTGTTATCACTTGTTTGACAATTATAACCTATTTATTAGTAAATAATTGGAATTGCCTTTGTTTCAATGATCAATTAGGTGAACAATTGCTGAAGTTATTTCTTGGCTAGATCCTTAATTATCACTCATTAGATTTTAGTAAATTGTTATTTAATTTCAAGTTGGCTATTTTATTTTGTATTATTTTACTTTTAGTTGAATTGTTTAAATTATCACCCCTGATATAAAAATATCCCCTTGTCACTGTGAATTTAGAAATGAACAAGTACTCCCAGTCCCTGTGGATTCGACCCTGCTTATCGCTATCTACAGAAATTACTTTTAGTTTGAGCAGGTTTTTATTATTGCACAGGCTGACAACCTGTCATTTCTTGAACAAAATGGAGCATGGCCTAGGCAACATCCAAGGCATTCCATTGGGAAGCATTATCACCAACCACATGTGGGCTATGGATCGAAGTAATGATGTCAAACATGCATTCCCTTACGCTCGCTTTTTGACTTTGGTGTTTCAAAGGGTTGGAATTGATTTCTCTAATGCTATTCCTACATGCTTCAAGAAGAAGGATATCTTTGCATTGGATTTTTACAAATTTCTTTTGAAAATCAAAGATGTGAGTGGTCCTCGACTCAAGAAGATGCTCAAGGTGATAGTCGACAAGAGAAAGAAGCTGAAATTGCACGTATTGAAGAATCTCAAGGGGTTGAGAGAACTACCCAACCAGTCTCAACCGATCCTTCCTCCTCACGTCGTCCATCATCACCGCAAGACACTCAGTCTTTTCTCAAAAAGATGATGGATAAGCTGCTTTGTATTGAGGTCGAAGTGAAGAAGAGTAGACAAGAGAACAAACAGAATTCCGAGCGTCTTCGTCACATTGAAGCTAAATTTGGCATTGAAACTCCACCAACTCCATCTTCTTTAACTGACCAAGCGGCTACTTGATGGAGTACTCGTCACTATCACCCTCGTTCATTTTCCCAACCTTGCATGTTTACTTTAGCATTGTCGCTTGTTTTTCTTTTGTTTTAGTGGTTTTCCTTAGTGCTTTTAATGTTTACCTTTTAGTGATTTTTCTTATTTCTTTTATATGAACTCATCCAAGTGATCTTCATTTATGTTGTGGTTTTAGTGTTTCAAGACTTCTTAAAGTTAAAAATTTATCACTTGGCAATGGATTTGGATAGCGCAAGTTCATTAGGGAAGTACTACTTTTCTCTTCCTTCCGTTATTTTTCCTTTTTTACATTAAGGACAATGTGAAGTTAATGTGTGGCAGAGAGGAATAATTGGCTTGCTATTTATGCCATGTGACGATATTTTGAGAACTTAAATGCATTAGAAATGTTGGAATTGTGCTTGAAAATATTGCCATGTGGATAATTTTCTTGAAATTGGGTTTGTTGGCAAGGAGTTTTGTCCAGTTACAAAGGGAAACTCTATCAAAATTTTTCTAAAATCTTTTACAATATTTCACTATAGCCCAAAAATTCTTCAAATTTTTGCAATTTTATTTAAAAAGAGCCAAATTGTTCTAACTTTAAGTGTCTAATTCTTCCACTTGTTGAAACTTTATATGTATTTTGGAAAATTTAGTCCTCATTTGACTTGAAAATGGTTATTATGCAATTAGAATTTTTACATTTTAGAAAGTATATCCGGGAAAGTAAGGAGAATTATGTCTATAATTTTGCATGTTTAATGAGATTTCTCCTCTTTACTTAATTTTGCAAGTAAGTGATTGATATAATCAATAAAAGCTATACTTTTTCTTTGATTATTCTTATATATTTTCTACAAGAAAATATCTATTTATTGTCTTTTACTTTTGAAAATGAAAAAAAGAAGAAGAAGAAAAAGAAAAAAAAAAGAAGAATAAGAGTTTTTTGTTCTACTCCAATGATTCTTGTATCGAGTAATCAGGGGTTGGCATCTACAAATGTTGATACTTGCGTTAAAAGGTATTTGAATTAAGAGTATGCATAACAATTTAAATAAATGAAATGTTGAGTAACCGGAGCTCTTCACCTAAAAAAGCCGATCTTCACGTCAAAAGATGTTTTCACAATTTAAATAAGATATCCGGCCGTAAATCCCTCTTAGTTAAAAATTTTGAGAAAAAGATGATTATAGGAAAAGGAAAGTTATAAATTGACTATGTGATTTGCTTACTTGTGAAATTAGGTTAGGGTGAGAGATTAAATTAAATTTGTTAAAATTAGGGTATAATTATCTTTCCTTTGTTTGATATTATGAGTATTTAGTGTAGTTTGAACAATTGTATAATGATTGTTTGCCAAATCATGAGGAATTAAATTTGAAAAAAAAGTGCATATATTGTTTTGCCTTTTGAATCATTGTAGTTAATTATGTGTTAATTGCTTGAGGACAAGCAATGATTCAAGTGTGGGAGAATTGACAAGTGACTAATTTACACTATATTTGAATGATATTTTATGTTATTTTTAGTCACATTGGCTATATTATTAGAAGAAAATGGATCATTCTGGCTATAATTAGTTTAAAATACTTTCAAGTGATTAAATGAGATTTTTGTCATTTTTTCCTTACATTTTGTCCATAATTTGTATAGGAGTTGGATATATACTTCATTTGGATGCAAAGGAAAGTTGACAGTTTTGACATATTTTTATATTTCGGCTATAACTTGAGTTACAATGATCGGATTGAGATGATTCTTGAACCATTGTGAAGGTAAGAGATAGATCTACAAATCTTATGAAGACATCGAAATCCAGTTTGGAGGTTTTCCAGGTCAAAAATCCGAATTACAGTAGCTAATTTTCTATGGTCGAACCTGAGACCAGGCAGTGAGCAATCAAGAGTATTTCTATCATTTCTCTGCCTACACAAATCCAAATGAGGTGATTCTTGATGCATTGAAAGATAACTCAAAGGGCTACAAGTTTTATGTTTTTGTCAAGAGTTAATTCAGTTTCTATCATCAAGAAAAGTTCAGTTGAAGTTGAGGCAAAATTGGAACAACATTGAAGATTGAACATAAATTGGACAAGAAGGCAGGAGAGTAATCCGACTGACAATCCGGCCGGATTTTGGCCTGATTCTTGGCCAGATTCTTGTCAGAAATGGCTGCTCTCCACTTGCAAAACTTGTTTCCTCCTCCAATAATTCACAGCTATCGATGGACGTTGACAACCACTTTGCAACTGTAAAAAGGGATGTTTAAAGCCTCATTTCTTGACTAGAATCCTCTATATATAGCCATGGACTTTCAAGATTAAAGAGAGCTTAGAGAGTGCAAGAAACACCACAAAAATGTAGTTTTTTTGGTTCTTTAGTGTAGAGTAGTGTAGGATAATTTAGTTTTAGATAGTTTATCTTTTCTTGTATGTTAGGTACATGAAGATGAGGGTGGAGATGAAGAAGGCAAGGAAAGAGCTCATGTGATAAGAGTTACTTTACCTTTCCAACTCTTTATCTTTTGTATTGGATTATAAGTTTAGTTAATATACAAGTTTTGGATTTTATGTTTATTATGTGTTTCTAAAGTTTATGCCTTAGGTTTGATTGAATTTTCTATGATTGTTAGTGTTTATTATTTGGCTATTTTGTGACGCCCCCACTTCTCCCTAAGGCGAACCAAAGGGTATCCGCGGAACGCCTGCCTAGCTCTCGCCAGGACTCAAGCAATTCCATTCAACTTATATCCGGACCACACAATACAAATCGATAACTTAGATGCAATAATTGCGAAAGTGTTCAAACTTAATAACAGTTATCCATTCTTCAAACCACCCGTCGATATACATAATACATTTCGTCCAAAGGTTACGTTTCCATACCAAAAGTACAATCCAAAGCCAAAGGCATAAACAAAAGTAATAGCAACCCTAAAACAAAAGCACATCAGGAGGGCTGCTCCATTTTACCTCCGAACTCAACCTGTTAAGGAAAACAAATCTACAGGGTGAGCAAAACGCTCGTGAGGCCAAGAACACACATGCAACCACATAGTTCAGATAACAAGCCCAATAACAATTCAGGTATTATCTTGCAAGTAATTAATAACACCAATAAACTGTAACCAGAAACAATTCAAGGATATAGAAGCTCTCAGGAGCTAAGTTCCACATTTGCCGATGCCGTCTATATATCTTTCCGTGATGACTCTCCGTCAACCGGATTGATATTTTCATATCCGTAGTTCACCACTTACTTCCCATCCGTCCACCATACACCCCTTCGGGCCCGCACTACATTTATAAGGCGATACTATACGAGTATGCCAAGCGAGATCTCTCAATAGATCAAGCTTATCATTTGAGTCTCATGGCTCACCGAGGTTCCCGACCAAGCCCATGCCGGCTCGAGTTCCAAGGTCGGCCTATGAGTTTGGGCGTCCCCCATTTGTCATGTAAATGTCGAGGAGATTCACTCCATCGACGTATGCAATCATAGCATACCATTTCATGTATTCAAGCATTTGATAGGTTTAAGCAGACATTTCAAGTCATGTAAACCAAGCAAATCATGTTAAGCATGAGTCATTCGTTTCAAATGAGAACGAGTGCGATCAAGTACACACTCGACTCCATTTTGTCAAAATCAGTTAAGCTAAGCATGAAATCAGGTGAATCAAGCATGAATCAAGACTTTAGGGTTCAAGTAGGCATACACTTGACACTCACCAAGTTATGCAAGCAAGTAAATTGGAGGAAGAGTTCAAACTTCCACAGTAGGGTCCTCTTGGAGGTCCTCGTGCGTGCCTGAGCAAATAATAGTGAATTATCACCCATATCCCAAATATCGAGGAATAATTCGTTCACTGGTATTACTCTAGGAAATTCTGTGAAAATGAACCTCAATTACTCGTAAATCGAGGTTCGAGAGAGGTTTGATAACATTCAACAATATTTAAGTCTTTATCTAGGAAATCGGGGATAAAACGTTTAGATAATATCAAAAGAATAAAGAGTTCTTGAAAAACTCTATTTCCTTGAAAGTTGGAAAATTTTCAGTTTTGTTATGAATTTTTGAAAAATCGTAACTCACTCGGCATAAGTCAAGAATTGGAAAACTTTATACCGTTGAAAACCTCTTAGAAAGTACTGCAAGTTCCTAGAAGACACTTTTCCATGAATCGAAGTGAAAAGTGCTCAAAAATGAGCCTAAAGTTGCTGTTCCAAATCACCCAGGATTGAGCCGGGGTTGGTTTTTCGCTAACTTTGAAAATTCGGCAGAATTCACTCGTTGCAAACCAGCCCTTGAAATTTATAGCTCCATTAGAGATGCAAGTAAGGTTTAGGTCAGAACAAACGGATTGAGAATCGGAGTTTCGAGCACCAAGATATGGTAGCTCAAAGTTGGGAAAAATTCAAGACTGTTACAAAATTTCCAGATTTGGTTCCAACTTTGGACCTTTAGTTAAGTGCCGAAACGGACTTGGATTGACACCAAATTTTGCAGTATAATACTTCCATATGAAGGTTATCTCTCTATCAAATTTCACAGAAAAATACCCTCGGGAGGGGGGTTATTCAATCAACCAAAGTTTGGAAAAATCCTTAAGGCAATCTGTCCAAATCTAAGATTTTCAAAACGAGCAGTCGCCGTATTTTGATCATAACTCTCTCAATTTAACTCGGAATTGGGAATGGTTGATAGTGTTAGAAAATAAATTCATAGGGGTACAACTTCACAGAAGAAATCGTTCCAAGTTTCAGCATGTAACTGGTTCAAAATCAAGCCTCAAGTTGCAGCATCATCAAATCATTTCGGCAGAACGGAGAAACAGGACAGTCGACTTCAGATGAATGGTGTGGCTCACACACATGAAACCAGAATGTGCATTATACACCGTTGAAAATATGGAAACGTCTAGTTTCAAATGCCGCCAACGGCACTTGATTTCGACGTCGGAGTACGGAGTTATGGACGAAATACAACCACTGGTCTGGATTACGGCGAAACCGTTTTCCAGTTTACTAGTTTTTGAAATAAATTCGTTTGACCCATCAAAACTCAATATTTTTCAATGAAATTTTGTACACAACTACTACAACATATATAAAACATAATCAAGTAATTAAATCCTCAAATTTCTGCATTTAAGTGACCGAACAGACAGAGGTAAAATGGTCAAACTTGGCCATTTCTCTCAACGTGGTTTTCTAGCAGTTTTCCTTCAACAAATCCATAACTTAAACACTAATCTGATATCATAAACTTCATCAAGCACAAGATCAGCAACAACCCAAGAGTGGGAATTCATAGAGCCCACTTTTCCAATTTTTCCAACATCAAACACAAATCATATGCCGATTCAAACTTATAAGTGCAATTTAGCTTCCATAAGACAAGTTCAAGGCATTAGATTACTACCTACTTTGATGGCTGGTTTGGACAGATTTTTCGGCCCCTTTGAAGCTTGAAGAAACCGTGGATAGCTCCTTCCTTTTGCAGCTAGATGGACTTCCCAAGTATTGAGCTCGTTGTAGTTAAATTTTGAGAGAATTTGGTGGAAGTTTCATAGTGATTTGCATGGCTTTGGAAGAAAGAAATGGTGAAAGTCTTTGGTTGTTTCTCTGCAGTAGCTGGCCGACTATGAAGCTAGAAGAAAGGAAATAAATTGCGGTTCTGATGACTTCGCGTACGAAAGACGCTTGACGTCTATTATATTAATTACGTCAAATCAATTATAACTAGTGCCCTACGTGCGCGTTTTGTGTCCGATTTCTCTTACATTTGTTGCACTAGTGCACTAAACCTCTAGGGCACTTACATTTGTATAAATATTATTCATTTTTAATTGTCCCAAAATAATGGTCCAAAGTTCCTAAATTAAGCGCGTACGTGAAAACACGTATTTCCACTTTAGACGCAATAAAATTGAAACCTTTGAGAAATTCTTATAACGATCGTACCATTAACTATCACTTGAGTACTTAAACCTAAATTTACCTATTTTAGGACCATTGTATATGTCTCAAAATTTTGAGCTTATTGTACTCCCAATTGGCTAAAGTGTTTAGACACGTTTCCACTTTTTCGCTAAATAGGCTTATAAGAAAATACTTGTTTATTTATCTATGTTTTTATTTTATTATTTTTAAAATGAGATACTTTAGAAATATAACGAACTATAAAATCATGTACTTAGGTCTAATAGGCTAGAAAATATTATTCGTGGCAAAAATCCAAATAAA
This sequence comes from Coffea eugenioides, assembly GCF_003713205.1. Taxonomy (NCBI): domain Eukaryota; kingdom Viridiplantae; phylum Streptophyta; class Magnoliopsida; order Gentianales; family Rubiaceae; genus Coffea; species Coffea eugenioides. The sequence continues at coordinate 31,992 of NW_020862206.1, read as the reverse complement.
TAATTATTTTAGCCAAAATTAGGGATTTTAAAATAATGGAATTTTCGAATCCTCACATCCTCTTCCCCTTAAGAAATTTCGTCCTCGAAATTTACCTTGATTGATGAACAAGTCTGGATACTTTTCTCGAATTGCTTTTTCGACCTCCCAAGTTACTTCCTCCAACCCATGGTTCTTCCAGAGGACCTTCACTAATGGTATCTGTTTATTCCTCAATTCCTTTACCTTCCTATCCAGAAGTTTAACCGGTTTCTCCTCATAGGTTAAAGTCTCATCAATCTCAACATTTTCCGGTTGTAAGACATGAGAAGGGTCCGGATGATATTTCTTAAGCATAGATACATGAAACACATTATGGATTCGAGATAAACTCGGCGGTAATTCCAACTTATAGGCTACACTCCCCACACGTTGGATGACCTTATAAGGCCCTACAAATCTTGGTTGTAATTTCTTTCCTTTTCCGGACTTCAACCTTGCTTTCAGAGGTGTAATCTTGAGAAATACCAAATCTCCTACATTAAACTCCAATTCTTTCCTCCGATTATCAGTATAACTCTTTTGGCGGCTCTGGGCAACCTGAATTCTTTGTCGTACCAACTTTACCTTTTCATTTGCTTCCTCAATCCAAGATACTGTGGTCGGATCTAAGACTTTCCGTTCACCTATTTCGTCCCAACAAATTGGAGACCTACATTTCCGACCATAGAGTGCCTCATACGGTGCCATCTGAATAGAAGAGTGGAAGCTATTGTTGTAGGCAAATTCCACTAAAGTTAAAAACTTACTCCAATTTTCTCCAAAGTCCAGAATACATGTCCTCAAGTGTTTGAATTGTCCTTTCCGACTATCCATCAGTCTGAGGATGATAAGTGGTACTAAAGTTCGACTTAGTCCCCAATACCTCCTGCATCTTTTGCCAGAATCTCGAAACAAATCTCGGATCCCGGTCGGACACAATACTCACAGGTATGCCATGCAACCTAATGATCTCATCCAAATACAATTTGGCCAACTTCTCCAAAGGTTACTTCATGTTAATCGGCAGAAAATGAGCCGATTTAGTCAATCTATCCACTATTACCCAAATTGCATCATGGCCTCTCTGTGCTCTTGGTAACCCCGATACAAAATTCATAGTGATATTCTCCCATTTCCACTCAGGTATTTCTAGGGGTTGCAAAAGTCCTGACGGTTTCTGATGTTCGGCTTTAACTTGTTGACAAATTAAACATGTTTGGACAAATTGGGCAATTTCCTTTTTCATGTTCTCCCACCAATACAAACTCTTCAAATCCTGGTACATTTTATTCCCTCCTGGATGTACCGTAAACTTTGATCGGTGTGCCTCTTCTAAGATTTCCTTTCTAAGCCCTTCATCCTTTGGCACAACTACACGATTCTGAAACCTCAATATTCCATCTGACCCCAAATTAAAATCTGTCTTGTCTTCCATTTTACTCTTTTCCACCCATTTTTGCACTTCCATGTCCTTTTCTTGAAATTCCTTGATGCGTTCCAATAGAGTGGAAGTTACTATAATATTTCCCAAAATTACCTTCCTTGGTTCCAATCGAGGATTCCAGTAACTCACTTCCTCCAATAATTGAAACTCCTTAATCATCAATCCAGCCATTTGTACTTGACGACTCAAGGCATCGACCACTACATTAGCTTTCCCTGGATGGTACTTGATAGTACAATCATAGTCCTCTAAAAATTCCATCCATCTACGTTGCCTCAAATTCAGCTCCTTTTGAGAAAACAAGTATTTAAGGCTTTTGTGGTCTGTAAAAACCTCAAATGTTACTCCATACAAATAATGTCTCCATTTCTTCAAAGCAAAGACCACAGCCGCTAACTCCAAATCATGAGTCGGGTAATTCCCTTCATGTGGTTTCAATTTCCTAGAAGCATATTGTCGCGCCCCATTTTTCGCGATGGGAAATAAAAGGTGTTTATAAAAAGATGTGATTTATTAATAATAAATGAAAAAGGACCTAGAATGGGACTTTAAAAAATGCGACAATTTGGGTCCAAAATTTAGTCTAAAAGGGTTTTGAAGAAAAATTAGGAGTCGCCACTTGGTATGGAGTTTTGGTGTACCAAGTCACCAAAAAAAATATTTTTTTTGACAAAAATAAAATAAATCAAAACCCTTTTTGACAACTCCAGGTCTTTGAAAGCAAGAGAAAATAGGTTCGGGAGTCACGGTTGAAGAAAGGGAAGGCAAAGGTTTAATTGACTCAAACCTAAGGCACCCTTTCAACCTAGTCTAAGCTAGTTGCGAGGTTTAGTCAAAATTTTCCTAATCTAACCCTTAATTTTATCATATTTGGATGTTTCCTATATGGATGCAAATGTAAATATATCGAAAGGGACAAAATGTTCATTCAAGGGGTTTAATTGAACCAATCGCATTAATTGCGAAGCCCAAAATGATTCCTTGAAAGTGTCACGAATATGCAAATGATGAAATTAAAATAAAAGAAAAGAAATTAAATTATATACATATATATAAGTGATCAAAGAAAAAGGGAATGCAACATAAAGGGTGCGGGAGACAAAAACTCGTGACATAATTTTCTTATACAGGGATTAATGGGGTATTTAAACTAAAAAGTTATAATCACCCATTTCCCATATTTGAAAAATAATTCTCCTAATATGCACAAACAAATGAGCTAACTTACTATACAATGTCTTAAATGAAATGCAATTCTAAATGACATGATTAACACATATAGAGGATAGGGGATAATATAATAGGAAATATCATGCAAATGGGAAAAGATCCTAAAAATGAAAATATGCGTGAAAATGTAATAAATATCACACAAAAATGAATCTAACGCACGAACGATCTAAGGGTCTAGCGTTGGACTAACCCATTTCTAAAAATCCTTACTAGCGTTGGACTAGCAAGTAAACGGAGGGAGAAACCACAACTAGCGTTGGACTAGTGTGGTGACGTCATGCATTTTTAATACATAATAAGACAAGTAGACATAAATTAAAACAAATAAACACATAAGAGCACGTAGCACGTAACACATAAGCATAATATCTAGATGCAAAAATCCTAAGGAAAGCAAGTAAGGCACGTAACACATAAGCCACATAAGCACACAACCTATCTATTACATCGGGGAGCGCCTAACTACAATCTAAAAGGGGAAATAAAATAAAACAAATCTAATTATCCTATCTATTACATTTTTTGAGGTATTTAAATGCCTCTCAAATAATTATAAAATTAACTAAACAAGTATAAGAAAATTTAAATGAACATTCAAATCAAATAAACAAAGCATATAAAAATATATAAACATATAGGAGCACGTAAGAGCACATAAGAGCACGTAATTGACATTGAAATAATAATAATGAGGTACCTCCCTTTTGAAGTGGTGACTAAACGGAGTCAAATTGCCCTATTTATACTCAAAATGAACAAAAGAATCACGGCACCAATTTAATTGAAAAATAATAATAACAAAAATACTAAATTCACACTAATATGTCAAACGTAAAGAAATTTAAGAACATCTAAAAATTACAAGTTAAGTATATTCAAAAGTAGCATAATTAGCTATTAAAGAAAAGAAACAATCATAATAAAGAGAGTCAAAATTCACTAGGGACTGAATTGCAAAAATTGAAAACTTTTGGGGGACAAAAATTATATTTTCCAAAGTTCAGGGGTCAAAATTAAATGAAAGATAAAATTCAGGGACCAAAATGCAATTAATATAAGGACCTACATGAAAGAAATTTAAAATGTTCTGGGCTGCAGTGAAACTACTCAAAAGATCAGGGGGCCAAAGTGCAAAATTCGGTTTCTGATTTGGGAGAAGAAAGGCCATCGGGCCGTTATTTTTATTTATTTGGGCCGGATACTACCTAAGCCCAGCCGAAAATCCAAGACCAAACACACAGGCCAGCCCGTCTTTTATCACTCAAACCCAACCAAAATTAAAGCATGGGCTCCGACCTTCTAGCCCAACCGAAACCCGAAAGAAATAAAACAAAAGTCCATTCCCCAAACCCAACCAAAATAACCACAGGCCCACCTAAAAAAAAAACACTAGCCCAAACCACTTTCCTCTTCTTTCTTTTCTTTTCTTTCTTTTCTTTCTCTTTTCTTCCCCATACGTTTCCTCTTCTTCTTGTTCGGCCAGCTGAAGAAAACTTCAGCTGGTGGCCATGGCGGCTGCCGGTGGCGCCGCCGCCGCCGACCGCCACCGCCGGTGACCTCTCCGGTCACCAAAAATCCTCAAAATACACCCCCTCACTCGATTTTTCGCGTAGACTCCATTTCCGGAGTTAGTTTTTACAAAAAATGAGTCGAAAGCGGTCAAAATGCCAAGAAATCAGTTCAGTTTTTTATTTTTTAAAACACCATATCTTTCATCAAAAATCATGAAAATTATACTACAACACTCTTACAACTCCTACAATACAAATATGATTTTATTTTGACAAGAAAAACAACATAAAAGGACTAAAATAAATCAAAACAGTCCCCTAAGAATTCTTTTTTTTGGCATTTTTTCAAACGGTTAACATGCATTCACAAGAAACATTTCCTTTTCCTTTATCTGGTTCATGCTATTTCCCAAATTTCAGCAATACCACAACAACAATGCAAAGTAGCAAGCATAAACGAAAGAAAACTAAACAATGAAGCATTGATTTAATGTGCTAGACAAAACTAAAAATTACCTCAATGTAGGTGTGTGTGAGGTTGAGATGGAACCGAGAGGAGTTGGGGAAGATTTTTTTTCCTTCTCTGTTTCTTTCCTCCACCCAAGTCCGAGAGAGTGAGAGTGAGGGGTCAGGCTGCAAAGTTCCGAGAGCTTCCCTTCCACTTCTCTCGTGCGTTTCCTTTTTTTTTTCTGCCTCTGCCAAGTGAGCCCAGAGGGATTGGAGTGCCTTTTTTTTTTGTGGCTTGTCCCCACACTTCCAAGAGAGAGCCGAGAGAGTCTTGTAGCCAAATGGAGCTTGTGTGCTCAATCTTCCAAAATGATGATCTCTCAACTAATGAAAAGACCAGTCCATGGCCATTGAGTGTGAAATGGGTTAAATGTATTTTGGTAGAGAAAATGATTATGATGATTTTTTTTGTTTTCTTTTTGTTGTTTGTTGTTTTTTTTTTTGTTTGGTTTGTTTTCTTTTCTTTTCTCTCTTTTTTTTTCTTTTTTTCAAGCAAACCTGCAAAAATGAGAAAAATGCACATTAAAATGCTAGAAAATAAATAATTCATTAAATAGAAAAATCTTGAGAAAATATTAAAATTGACAAAAATTTGGTGTCTACAATATGCCTTATATCATTGTTGTCATGTTATTGGAATGTTACATGAAATGAAAGTATTAGACTTGGTGTCGATTGGACGAGTATCCAACGACTACAAATGTTATCATTGAGCTCAACCCCATTGGTAGTTGATTGAATCGAGCCGGCGAGGGCTTGGTCGTGCCAATTAATGAACCTTGGGTAAAGTTATATGGAATCTTGTAGTATGCGAGACTCTCGATTCCGGTATACTCGAGTAATACCAAAGTGCAAGTGTTTGGATTTCGGGCCCGGTAGGGGGATGTTAGGTGGAAGGAGTGGAAGTAAAGTGGAGTCTACGGTTGGTTACTTTTGAACATTGACGGAGAGTCAATGACGTCCGATCAAGAAATGCAAACGAGGAAAGGGCTCTTGAGAGCCATCTGTATCCTTTTATCACCATATTTGACGTGTGCCTTTGCTTATTTGTACTATATTGAATGAAAGCTTGATGCTTATATGCACTTGGTTGCGTAAGTGATAGTATCTCACTGGGCAATTAGCTCACACCGTTCCTTTTGTTTTCCTTACATGAATATGACTCTTTTGGAGTGAATCTTGATAGATGATTGCTGAATGAACTAGATGTATATCTCTTTTGTATTGTATATGAAGTGAAACCCTAAATGTATCTTTAGGGCTGTTTTCACTTTCAATTTGGCAAACCGTGTATATATTCACTTTTGCAAACTTTTGTATGTTACTTTGGATTGTAATTGCTCAAGTTCAAGATGTGAATGTTTGCTTGCTATTTGGTTGGATTCTGACGGGTCGGTTACTATTCATGATCGACTCCGGATTTCAATTTTTTTTTATTTTGGGTTATTTTGCCATTTTGACTCGTTTACGCGCGTTATAAGTTCCGGAACGCCATAGATCGCTCTAAACTGCACCGTTAGTCCTGGCGAGAGCTGGGCAGGCAGTCTGCTAACCCCTCTGGTTCGCCTTAGGGGAAGGTGGGGCTGTCACAGGTGGTATCAGAGCCACTTCGCGTGGTCTCTGCTCGGAGTGAGCTTGGGCTAAGTGGTGTTATGGTCCTGATTTCATGGATATGTCTAAGTGCTCGTTCGAGCATAAGCTATGAACCTTGAAGTGTTATAGGTCTTTAATCTTTCTCATGGTATCTAAGGACCATAGATAAGTATGTCGGGCAGGAATTTCGATTTGTAGATGGTTTACTCTTGGGACTGGCCAGCTCGAGATGTGAACTATCTTATTTCGGATTCTCGTGCCCGAGTACTCCAGAATTGAGGCGATGCAAGCTACTAGGTATTTGAGCCTTGTATTTTGGAAACGAGCCTTGTATTTGGGAAACATGAACAGGCTTTGTCTGACTAGAATGAGCACAAGAGATCAATGGACATCTAGTTTGGATAGTAAGTGACGTGAGAGACCAGACGGGCTGATACTGGGACGACTTCACCTTTTCCTTTTGGTTCGTCCGTATATTACTACTACCTGACGTTAGTATATGTGCTCGTATATGTGCTTGTGTACATGGTTATCTGTCCAACTTGATATGTATTTGTGTACTTGCTTATCCGTCTTTTAATATGGCGTGTTATGTGCGATGTGTTATGTGTGTAATTGGTATGATAGATTTGTTATTTTAGTCAATTTATTGCATTCATGCATTAAAGTACCCTTTTGGAAAGAAAAGAGAGAGGGGGAAAAAAAAAAGACGTAGTCGCGGACATGGTCAGAGCAGTGAAACAAAACGAGACCAAGAGTCAAGAGAAGAAAGGGAGGAAACAACAGCTGAACCAAACATGGACCAAGAGTGCCACTTATATTCAAGACTTTATTATGACCCATTTTTTGCCGACAGGCTACCATCTGAGGTCCAGCAATTCTGTGAGATGGCACGTTGGGTTGAGATGTATAAGGAAATCGCGGTTCTTCGAGACGAAATAGAAGTCCAAAAGAAACTAGTTGCATACTGGGAAGGGCGATGGAAGCACGAGTATTCAGAGAAAATTGAGCTCTTGCACAAGAACTTAGAGCTAAAAAGGAAATACGAAGGGATTTCCGAGGAGGCCCTTGAAAAGGCCCAACGAATCGAGAATACAAAGGCGCAGGTGAAAGCTTCCCAAATACGGAAAAGGGGTGCAGTGGGTAGCGTGAGTGAGGAACCTAGCGAAGCAATGGCACCTTCTAAAGTACGGAAAGTGAACCAGTTATTCCGGCCGCCATGGACATTGGGGGCGGTAAATGAAAGATTTATCAAAGGAAGCCAAACCGGACAGGGGGAGACTTCTCCGGAAAGCAAAAAGATGGCTTCCCACTTGACTTGTGACTATTGCGGAAAGGCCAATCACACTGAGAACGATTGTTGGAGAAAGGGGAGGAGATGTCTGCGCTGTGGGAGCGCCGAGCATCGAATTGCTCATTGCCCGATTAAAGCGCGTAAAAAGAAAGGAACCCAACAACCAACCAAGACCGACCCTGGACCGTCAAGTGGAGAAGGGACTGGAATGAAGAACCTCGTTTCTTCTGACTCTGAAGACGGAGAAGGTACAGGCCATTGGTTACTTTAAATTTTGAAGGTAAAATTTCGAGAGCGAAATTCTTTTAAGGGGGAGAGAGTGTGAGAACCCATAATTTTCATTTTCTAGGTTTCTCGTATTTTTCATGGCTTGTTTTCTGCATTTTCGTGATTAGAAAAATTGCTAGATGAATTTAAGGAGCAGATATAATTTTTAGATGATTTTTCTAGTATCGAATGGATTTTGAGAAATTAAGAGCGTCTACCGGACGTGGGACCCACTAGTGCGAAAAGTTCAAAAAATTCGGCCAACTAGGTTAAGTTTTGAATACTGGAATTAATTTACCGGGTGTTAAGAGATAAGTAGAGGGTGCTAAGTGGATTGATATAAGAGAGACAAGGTAGGTGAGCATTTAATAAAAGGTGACAAGTGTCACCATAGGAGTGGTTTGACCTTTTTGAACACTATTCACCCTTTTACCAATTTGGTTAAAATAGCTTAAAAATGACCAAAAATCTTCAAAAATCATCAAGAAGTGGCCGGCCCTCTCTTTCTCTCTTTCTCTCTCTCTTACTCCAAGCACAAGGAAGAAAACACTTCAATCTTGTTCCAAATCATCAAAACCAACCATCCAACCTTGATTTTGCTCCATAAAACCACTTAAGGAAGTGTTGGTGAGTTGTTGTGTGAAGTTTTTTTTGAAAGTTAAGGTGACCAATAGCTCTCTCTCTCTTGTTTCTAAGGTAAGTTGTGAAGAACCACCCTCCTCCTTTAATTGATGCTTAAATCATGCTTAGTGGTAGTACGAGATGCAAGTTTATGGATTATTTCTTGATTTGTGGTTGAAATGATGAAGTTTTATTATTTTTGGGGATTTTTCTGTTTTAATATAAGCATGATTGTGTGGCTATCTATGATGATTAGAAATGGTATATAATGACTCTAGGAGATGGAAAAAGTGATTAATTGCAACCAATTTCTGGTTTGGAAGAAATTTCAGAAAATTAGGGTTCTTGAGGGAGCATTCTGCCCGAATTTTTAGGTCCTAGTTAAAGGCCGAATTGGCCTTGGATTAAAACATAAAAGTTGTAGGGAATGACATTTTAGAGGTGCCTACAAAATTTCAGGTCAATCGGAGTAGTGTAGAATGAGAAAAGTCGAAATTACTATTGCTGTTCTGGTTTTACCCGAATGTTAGAACTGCGCCTGTAATTGGTTGTTTTGGCTGGAATTTCTTCCGAATTGATTGTTGAGGCCTTCTGATGAAATTTAGGCCTGTTTCTTAGCTTTCAGATGGTTTTGGAATTTCTGGATTTGGACTTGGATAGCCTGATTTTTGATGTTTCCGCTAGAATGCGTTTTGGTGAATCTGTTTTACGTTTTTGATGTAGTATCTTGCATTTTTGACCTGTTTGCACTCAAAACTGGGTTGAGCGACCTTCTGTGATGTTGTATCCCTGTCTTTTAGCTTCGAATCGGTGGGTCGTACACCTTCATCCGGTAATCGTAGTGCCTTGGGTGCCATTACCGTAAAAAGAGGTCAAAAATTGTTTTTTTTTCAGGGCAAAGCTAATTCTATTTCCGGATTTTCTGGTTTCCTCTATTGCTTGTGTATGTTTAGGGAACCCTGTTTTGGTGGTATGTAGAAGTGGTTTATGACTTGTAATCGAGTCTTATTGTGTTTATTTGAATAGTTTAGGGCTTGACTTTCATATCCGGTCATTTCCTAGCTAAATTTTGTACTTGAATGCCATTAAGCCTAGTGAACGGCTTTTGGGAATGAGATTATTTTTGTACGAGATGTTGGGACTGATTTGAGGACATAATGAAGCCATGATGGCTGGAAAATAGGTAAAAACAAGGGATATGTTGCCGAAATTTTTTCTTGAAGGCTAGTTGGATTTACTTGTGATTTGAACGAAGGGCTTTTGGGTTGTTTGAGCCTAGGTCTTCATGTTACCTTTTCGTTACCAAAAATCATGTTTTGCACCCTTGCTTTAGTAATTATTTGGCGAGGCATACGACTGGTAGTCGAGCCTCACATGCGCATTTTGTATACTCGATTTTGAAAGTGGAACCTTCAATTGTTTTCCTTGGATTATTTTAGGGTTTCTTGGTGATTAAAGCTCTCTTTTGGGAGGTATCTGCACTGACCCTGGTGAGTGTACTACTCACTTGTGTGTTACTATATGGCTTTGAATGTAAATTGCTTGAAGTGAATTGAATGTGACTTGATTGAAGTGAAAGTGTACTTTATCACTCTCACTTATATGCCTTATATCATTGTTGTCATGTTATTGGAATGTTACATGAAATGAAAGTACTAGACTTGGTGTCGATTGGACGAGTATCCAACGACTACAAATGTTATCATTGAGCTCAACCCCATTGGTAGTTGATTGAATCGAGCCGGCGAGGGCTTGGTCGTGCCAATTAATGAACCTTGGGTAAAGTTATATGGAATCTTGTAGTATGCGAGACTCTCGATTCCGGTATACTCGAGTAATACCAAAGTGCAAGTGTTTGGATTTCGGGCCCGGTAGGGGGATGTTAGGTGGAAGGAGTGGAAGTAAAGTGGAGTCTACGGTTGGTTACTTTTGAACATTGACGGAGAGTCAATGACGTCCGATCAAGAAATGCAAACGAGGAAAGGGCTCTTGAGAGCCATCTGTATCCTTTTATCACCATATTTGACGTGTGCCTTTGCTTATTTGTACTATATTGAATGAAAGCTTGATGCTTATATGCACTTGGTTGCGTAAGTGATAGTATCTCACTGGGCAATTAGCTCACACCGTTCTTTTGTTTTCCTTACAGGAATATGACTCTTTTGGAGTGAATCTTGATAGATGATTGCTGAATGAACTAGATGTATATCTCTTTTGTATTGTATATGAAGTGAAACCCTAAATGTATCTTTAGGGCTGTTTTCACTTTCAATTTGGCAAACCGTGTATATATTCACTTTTGCAAACTTTTGTATGTTACTTTGGATTGTAATTGCTCAAGTTCAAGATGTGAATGTTTGCTTGCTATTTGGTTGGATTCTGACGGGTCGGTTACTATTCATGATCGACTCCGGATTTCAATTTTTTTTTATTTTGGGTTATTTTGCCATTTTGACTCGTTTACGCGCGTTATAAGTTCCGGAACGCCATAGATCGCTCTAAACTGCACCGTTAGTCCTGGCGAGAGCTGGGCAGGCAGTCTGCTAACCCCTCTGGTTCGCCTTAGGGGAAGGTGGGGCTGTCACAGGTGGTATCAGAGCCACTTCGCGTGGTCTCTGCTCGGAGTGAGCTTGGGCTAAGTGGTGTTATGGTCCTGATTTCATGGATATGTCTAAGTGCTCGTTCGAGCATAAGCTATGCACCTTGAAGTGTTATAGGTCTTTAATCTTTCTCATGGTATCTAAGGACCATAGATAACTATGTCGGGCAGGAATTTCGATTTGTAGATGGTTTACTCTTGGGACTGGCCAGCTCGAGATGTGAACTATCTTATTTCGGATTCTCGTGCCCGAGTACTCCAGAATTGAGGCGATGCAAACTACCAGTTATTTGAGCCTTGTATTTTGGAAACGAGCCTTGTATTTTGGAAACATGAACAGGCTTTGTCTGACTAGAATGAGCACAAGAGATCAATGGACATCTAGTTTGGATAGTAAGTGACGTGAGAGACCAGACGGGCTGATACTGGGACGACTTCACCTTTTCCTTTTGGTTCGTCCGTATATTACTACTACCTGACGTTAGTATATGTGCTCGTATATGTGCTTGTGTACATGGTTATCTGTCCAACTTGATATGTATTTGTGTACTTGCTTATCCGTCTTTTAATATGGCGTGTTATGTGCGATGTGTTATGTGTGTAATTGGTATGATAGATTTTGTTATTTTAGTCAATTTATTGCATTCATGCATTAAAGTACCCTTTTGGAAAGAAAAGAGACAGGGGGGAAAAAAAAAAGACGTAGTCGCGGACATGGTCAGAGCAGTGAAACAAAACGAGACCAAGAGTCAAGAGAAGAAAGGGAGGAAACAACAGCTGAACCAAACATGGACCAAGAGTGCCACTTATATTCAAGACTTTATTATGACCCATTGTTTTGCCGACAGGCTACCATCTGAGGTCCAGCAATTCTGTGAGATGGCACGTTGGGTTGAGATGTATAAGGAAATCGCGGTTCTTCGAGACGAAATAGAAGTCCAAAAGAAACTAGTTGCATACTGGGAAGGGCGATGGAAGCACGAGTATTCAGAGAAAATTGAGCTCTTGCACAAGAACTTAGAGCTAAAAAGGAAATACGAAGGGATTTCCGATGAGGCCCTTGAAAAGGCCCAACGAATCGAGAATACAAAGGCGCAGGTGAAAGCTTCCCAAATACGGAAAAGGGGTGCAGTGGGTAGCGTGAGTGAGGAACCTAGCGAAGCAATGGCACCTTCTAAAGTACGGAAAGTGAACCAGTTATTCCGGCCGCCATGGACATTGGGGGCGGTAAATGAAAGATTTATCAAAGGAAGCCAAACCGGACAGGGGGAGACTTCTCCGGAAAGCAAAAAGATGGCTTCCCACTTGACTTGTTACTATTGCGGAAAGGCCAATCACACTGAGAACGATTGTTGGAGAAAGGGGAGGAGATGTCTGCGCTGTGGGAGCGCCGAGCATCGAATTGCTCATTGCCCGATTAAAGCGCGTAAAAAGAAAGGAACCCAACAACCAACCAAGACCGACCCTGGACCGTCAAGTGGAGAAGGGACTGGAATGAAGAACCTCGTTTCTTCTGACTCTGAAGACGGAGAAGGTACAGGCCATTGGTTACTTTAAATTTTGAAGGTAAAATTTCGAGAGCGAAATTCTTTTAAGGGGGAGAGAGTGTGAGAACCCATAATTTTCATTTTCTAGGTTTCTCGTATTTTTCATGGCTTGTTTTCTGCATTTTCGTGATTAGAAAAATTGCTAGATGAATTTAAGGAGCAGATATAATTTTTAGATGATTTTTCTAGTATCGAATGGATTTTGAGAAATTAAGAGCGTCTACCGGACGTGGGACCCACTAGTGCGAAAAGTTCGGAAAAATTCGGCCAACTAGGTTAAGTTTTGAATACTGGAATTAATTTACCGGGTGTTAAGAGATAAGTAGAGGGTGCTAAGTGGATTGATATAAGAGAGACAAGGTAGGTGAGCATTTAATAAAAGGTGACAAGTGTCACCATAGGAGTGGTTTGACCTTTTTGAACACTATTCACCCTTTTACCAATTTGGTTAAAATAGCTTAAAAATGACCAAAAATCTTCAAAAATCATCAAGAAGTGGCCGGCCCTCTCTTTCTCTCTTTCTCTCTCTCTTACTCCAAGCACAAGGAAGAAAACACTTCAATCTTGTTCCAAATCATCAAAACCAACCATCCAACCTTGATTTTGCTCCATAAAACCACTTAAGGAAGTGTTGGTGAGTTGTTGTGTGAAGTTTTTTTTGAAAGTTAAGGTGACCAATAGCTCTCTCTCTCTTGTTTCTAAGGTAAGTTGTGAAGAACCACCCTCCTCCTTTAATTGATGCTTAAATCATGCTTAGTGGTAGTACGAGATGCAAGTTTATGGATTATTTCTTGATTTGTGGTTGAAATGATGAAGTTTTATTATTTTTGGGGATTTTTCTGTTTTAATATAAGCATGATTGTGTGGCTATCTATGATGATTAGAAATGGTATATAATGACTCTAGGAGATGGAAAAAGTGATTAATTGCAACCAATTTCTGGTTTGGAAGAAATTTCAGAAAATTAGGGTTCTTGAGGGAGCATTCTGCCCGAATTTTTAGGTCCTAGTTAGAGGCTGAATTGGCCTTGGCTTAAAACATTAAAGTTGTAGGGAATGACATTTTAGAGGTACCTACAAAATTTCAGATCAATCGGAGTAGTGTAGAATGAGAAAAGTCGAAATTACTATTGCTGTTCTGGTTTTACCCGAATGTAAGAACTGCGCCTGTAATTGGTTGTTTTGGCTGGAATTGCTTCCGAATTGATTGTTAAGGCCTTCTGATGAAATTTAGCCCTATTTCTTAGCTTTCATCTGGTTTTTGAATTTCTGGATTTGGACTTGGATAGCCTGATTTATGATGTTTCCGCTAGAATGCGTTTTGGTGAATCTGTTTTACGTTTTTGATGTAGTATCTTGCATTTTTGACCTGTTTGCACTCAAAACTGGGTTGAGCAACCTTCTGTGATGTTGTAGCCCTGTCTTTTAGCTTCGAATTTTTGGGTCGTACACCTTCATCCGGTAATCGTAGTGCCTTGGGTACCATTACCGTAAAAAGAGGTCAAAAATTGGTTTTTTTTTCAGGGCAAAGCTAATTCTATTTCCGGATTTTCTGGTTTCCTCTATTGCTTGTGTATGTTTAGGGAACCCTGTTTTGGTGGTATGTAGAAGTGGTTTATGACTTGTAATCGAGTCTTATTGTGTTTATTTGAATAGTTTAGGGCTTGACTTTCATATCCGGTCATTTCCTAGCTAAATTTTGTACTTGAATGCCATTAAGCCTAGTGAACGGCTTTTGGGAATGAGATTATTTTTGTACGAGATGTTGGGACTGATTTGAGGACATAATGAAGCCATGATGGCTGGAAAATAGGTAAAAACAAGGGATATGTTGCCGAAATTTTTTCTTGAAGGCTAGTTGGATTTACTTGTGATTTGAACGAAGGGCTTTTGGGTTGTTTGAGCCTAGGTCTTCATGTTACCTTTTCGTTACCAAAAATCATGTTTTGCACCCTTGCTTTAGTAATTATTTGGCGAGGCATACGACTGGTAGTCGAGCCTCACATGCGCATTTTGTATACTCGATTTTGAAAGTGGAACCTTCAATTGTTTTCCTTGGATTATTTTAGGGTTTCTTGGTGATTAAAGCTCTCTTTTGGGAGGTATCTGCACTGACCCTGGTGAGTGTACTACTCACTTGTGTGTTACTATATGGCTTTGAATGTAAATTGCTTGAAGTGAATTGAATGTGACTTGATTGAAGTGAAAGTGTACTTTATCACTCTCACTTATATGCCTTATATCATTGTTGTCATGTTATTGGAATGTTACATGAAATGAAAGTACTAGACTTGGTGTCGATTGGACGAGTATCCAACGACTACAAATGTTATCATTGAGCTCAACCCCATTGGTAGTTGATTGAATCGAGCCGGCGAGGGCTTGGTCGTGCCAATTAATGAACCTTGGGTAAAGTTATATGGAATCTTGTAGTATGCGAGACTCTCGATTCCGGTATACTCGAGTAATACCAAAGTGCAAGTGTTTGGATTTCGGGCCCGGTAGGGGGATGTTAGGTGGAAGGAGTGGAAGTAAAGTGGAGTCTACGGTTGGTTACTTTTGAACATTGACGGAGAGTCAATGACGTCCGATCAAGAAATGCAAACGAGGAAAGGGCTCTTGAGAGCCATCTGTATCCTTTTATCACCATATTTGACGTGTGCCTTTGCTTATTTGTACTATATTGAATGAAAGCTTGATGCTTATATGCACTTGGTTGCGTAAGTGATAGTATCTCACTGGGCAATTAGCTCACACCGTTCTTTTGTTTTCCTTACAGGAATATGACTCTTTTGGAGTGAATCTTGATAGATGATTGCTGAATGAACTAGATGTATATCTCTTTTGTATTGTATATGAAGTGAAACCCTAAATGTATCTTTAGGGCTGTTTTCACTTTCAATTTGGCAAACCGTGTATATATTCACTTTTGCAAACTTTTGTATGTTACTTTGGATTGTAATTGCTCAAGTTCAAGATGTGAATGTTTGCTTGCTATTTGGTTGGATTCTGACGGGTCGGTTACTATTCATGATCGACTCCGGATTTCAATTTTTTTTTATTTTGGGTTATTTTGCCATTTTGACTCGTTTACGCGCGTTATAAGTTCCGGAACGCCATAGATCGCTCTAAACTGCACCGTTAGTCCTGGCGAGAGCTGGGCAGGCAGTCTGCTAACCCCTCTGGTTCGCCTTAGGGGAAGGTGGGGCTGTCACAAACTACCCCAATCTAGCCGCAAGTTTGAGCAAGGGAGAGGGAGAGTGGCGGACTGAAATTTCTGGGCTGCCGAAGGGAGGAAATTATTTCTGTTGCTAGCCGTGTGTGTAAACTCCAAGCTGAGGTAATTTCTAGACTTGAACTAGTTGATTGTGGGTAGATGAAGTTGTTTAGAGGCATGCATGTGATGGTTGTGCAGCTGGATGATGAGTTAAGTCATAGAAAAATCTGTTTGAGCAGGAACTATGGTTGCCGAGAGTTTAAGCTGGAAATTTGCAGCTTCGGTTGACCAAGTTTTGATGATCTGAGCTATATGTATGTTTAACTAACCAAAGTCTGGATGATCTAGCTCTGCATGAAGCTAATTAACTTGGATTAAGCAAGAAAATTGAAGGAATACCAAAAATCTGGTTGCATGCATGTCAATCGAGAGAGTTGGGATGAATTTCTGGTTGGTTAGTGAATTTGATGTTGTCCGAACTTGGTTATGAAACAAATTTAATGGATAGCTGTTTATTTGGTCATGCATGTAGCTGTATTACGGGCTGCATGATGGTTTAGCCATGAATAATAATATTTGGCTGAAGGGAAATTTTGATAAGAATAAAAAAATGGGAGCTGGATCAAAGATGAGGAACCGAGAGCTTGCATGTTTGTCTTGCAGCTTGTGATTCCAGTAAAATGGAAATTTATGTTGCGTAATGCATGTAATTTGTTAGTTTTATGTGTTAAGTGAAGTCTAGTTGAAGAAAACTAGGGACAAAAGCTCTATATAAACTACTATATTGCTGGAAATGGGATTTGATAGCTGGCCGAATTAATCGAGGTTTTTGTGTGAGATGATTTTCTGGAATCATGTGTTATTCATTTTGGTTTGGATTGGACAGATTATGAGCTGTATATTTGATGTGTTTCAAGTAAATAAAAGATGGAGATTTAATGGATGTCTTGAATTGGCAATTGCTGGATTTTTCTTGATTGTTGAAACAAGAAAAGAAAACCTGAGTTCCTAAGTGTGCTTATGAGTAAGCTAACCGTGACTTTCTTTTATGTTTGAGTTAAATTTCTAGTTGACTTGTTGTAAGAGATATTTGGTTGATGCCAAGAGCTAATGATTGATGAAGCTCTTGGCCATTTGAGTAAATTTTTGCAAGAGTTTAATTTTGGTGAATTTGTTCAAGTGGTTGGCTGAAATGTATTTGGAAGGTCCATGGTTTGTGATTTGGAATTGTTTTGATACCTTGGACTTCCTTTGTTGAATTTTATTTGAAATTGAATCTGTTGAGACTTAGGGCTAATGATTGATGAAGCCCTAGTGAAATTGATGTTTAAATTGTGATTTGGCTATTTTGGCAACCGGAAATACAATGTGCAAATGATTTGAAATCGTAAAGTCCGTTTTGGCCCTTGAATTCGAGTACTCTTGACCAAGCTTTGTTGAAATGTTTTGTTCCAATATTAAGCTATAGAAATTGAGTATAGTACGATAATGCTAAATTCGAGTGTCGGGACTTTTAAACCCTTGCTGACTTGTTGATTCTTTTCTTTGCTTACACTAGCTTTATTATTTTAAGAAATAATTGCACTAACTTCCAAACTCTAAATTTTTCATAAAATTATTCCGGGCCAGTTGTTTTAGAGGAAAATTGTTAAAAACACTAGATTTTAATAAATTTAAATGAAAAGTGTAGAAAACTTGCTCGGCAAGAAAACATGATTCTTTTTCACTTATATTCTAGTACTTGAGCTTTTATTGGAAATTTTCTAGTACGAACACATTTTTCACCTTCTCGAGTTCCGTGCCAAATTAAGCATTTTACTCTTCTTTTGAAATTGATAGTCCTTGCCACGATTTATCTCGGAAATGGGACTTTTAAATTCCTTTTGGTTTTATACCAATGATTAAGTTAAAACTTCCTATTTCAATTTGTTCGAGCTTGAGGCTTGAGTGTGTGTATCTAAGAGGTTTTCTTTTATTCGCCTTAATCGAGCATCTAGGTAATTTGTAATTGTGATTAATCTCAGGTGATTCAGAGGACACCGAGAAGCTCTTTTAATTTCCTGCTTTTGCTCTTGCTTTGCTCCGGATTACGGTGAGGGATTCCAAACTGTTTTGCACAAAATTGCTTCTCGAACTTGTATAACCACTATTTGTATAATTGCTTATATATGTATATACGTGATGTGACTTGATGAGTGCTTCTTTCATGCCTAAGTGGTCAAATACTTGATGAATCTTGTTCACTTGAATGAAAAGTATTTATTTCTAGGCGAGTGTGTACTTTATCGCACTCGACCTAACTGTTGTTGTATCGCTTAACTGTTCAATATTTTATTGTTTAGATGTTATTTGCGTATGCTGTAGGCCATGTGTACTTTATCACATTGGCTGAACAAGGCCTTTTCCCCTTCGTTATCACCTATTCGAGCCAGAAGCGGACTCGGTCGGATAGGTTGATAACCCTGGGCACTGTATTTTGGTATACTCGAGTATTACCACTGGAGGAATAAGGTGATGGCCAGTCAACCAAAAGAGTTACCGATGGGAGTTATAAGGACGGGAAGTGGACCGAGTACTGTATCCTTTTGTGTTTGCTTTACTATTAATACTGTTATTGCTCTCCTAGTTGACATTTCTCGGGTAAGACTCCTCATGATCATTAATCTCTGAGACGAAGCAATCCTTGTAATGTTCTTCTAGTCGGACGAGCCACTATTTGTTTGACTAAAATTCATGAAAATATATTTATGTGGTCATGCATTCCAAATGTACGTTAGTGGTTTTTAAATGATTTATGAGTTGTACTCATAATAAAGTTGCCAACAAAAGTATTACTTCTACATGTGTTTCCAAAGTAACACTTACGCAATGGTTTATAAATACTTGATTTTCCCTTTTGAAACCTCATTGAGCTTTAGCTCACCCCCAAAAACATTTTAGTTCTATGCAGGGCTCGAGAAGGATAGTTACTCAAGCACAAGGATTTGGAGTACCGTGGATTATCCTTCATCTGGGTTGTGATTGATTTTCTTTGTGGAATGTAATGGTTATTTTGAAAGATTTGTGAACTTTATGGCATGATGTACCTGTGGTTGAAGTGAATGTAAATCTCATGATATTTTGGGGATTATATTTTTGTAAGAATGATTTGAATTGCAAACATAAGGATTGTACTTAAGTTATTATTGTGAAAATTTAGATGAAGTATTGGACTCGTACTTTGGTATGTTGGACTGGTGGATATATTATACTCCGTTTGAGCTTTTAAGAACCATCGATTACATTCATGCTTGAGTTTTGTAGTGAGTCCCGGCGAGAGCTGGGCAGGCAGCCCGCCAAACCCTTTGGTTCGCCTTAGGGGCAAGTGGGGTCGTCACAAAGAATATGATTAAAAACTACCCTAGCAAAGCAACTGGGAGCAGTGTCAGTAGACCAACTTTCGGATGCCAAAGTCTAGTAAATTCTAGCAAAGTATTTATGGTTGAAGGACAATTATGAAGTCCAGTTGCAGGTTGTTCCGCATTAGGCTTCTTGGGTAGTGCAAAGGTAAGTGAAAAAAGATAATATTTATATTTCTCAAATAATTGAAACTACAACTTGTTCTAAGTTGTATTTGTTTGGAAATCAGCGTTTTAGAGTTTCTGTTTGTTAAGTACCTTTGTGTATTTTATATGTGGAATGTTCAAGGGCCATTCTTATTAAACTACTTGTTGATTGGTTAGCAATAGCAACGGGTAATGCTACTACTATTGCCAAGCTTATTGCGGCGAATTCAACTAATTTTGGCACTTTTATGAGCTCAGCTGCTGTTTTTGCAGGTTATCCTATAGCATTGGCTGGTCCATCTGTTTTTAGAGGTACCTGGCTATGATGTAATTGCTGATCCTTGTCTTCATACCTATAAATAAGAGTTGCGGATTGTCTTTTCCCTTTATTGAATGATTAAACTTTACCATAACTTGGTGTTGACACTAGAATTTGAGATCTAATTTTCCTCTGCCATGATTTTTTTTCCTCCAAAACTATGCACTGCAATTTTCTCCAAGATAGCAATACGAAACATTCGTTCTATTTTCAAGAGGGTAATCACTTGTATTTCTTCTTCCCTTCTTTTCTGTGCTTTGCCAGGAGAGATAGCTATGGGACTGTTATTGGTTAATTGAAGGGAATTTTTTTCTTTTCATTTTTTATTGTAGTTTGGATTTACTTTTCTTCTTTGTTTGGTACAATGAATCTGTTCGACTTCTAGCATCTTAACTTAATCTGTTTTTGTGTAACTCCATCTCATAGCATTCTTAATTATTTGCAAATGCTAAAGTAATGTTCTTTAATTGTTTGTGTTAATAAAATGGAGTTCTTTCCTGCTTTCATATATGGTTCCTTGGTGTTGCTGGTGAAGTAATGACTTGTAGGAAAAGTTCCCTTTTCTAATCTGGGTATAGATTGTATATTCCAGATGTACATGTGTACATCAAGTTGTCTCATACAATACTAAATACTTAGATTTAGATACTTTTCTTAACATGACTAGTTGGACTAGTCTTTGTGCTTAAACCTGAATTATGTAATTGTCTTGCTATAAAAGTGTGTAATAACCTTTCATGCTAGGATATAAGTTGAAATTAGTGATAAGCAGGGAATAAACACGGACATCATCTCAAAAGTTTGTAATATGATCTATGAACTCTGTTTGATTTGTGGGCTTTGGTTGCATGAGTTTTAGTTACACAGGCAATGTATTCATGTGACTTTCCATATTTTATTCTTATGAAATTTCAAAGTGGTTGTCACATGGGTGAAAACAAATTTTGCATAAAAGGATACCATAAAATGACTAGTCTGTATTCTTCTAATTGGATGTCATGGCTGATTACTTGTGTAGAGGAATTGTCTATAGTTATAATATGTGGATATATTGTGGTGAAAGTTTGTATTACCTTAATGGATTATGACACCGTAAGTATTCATTTGCAGCAGCATTTTTTTTATGGGTTGCAGTGCCATGGTTGATTTTGTGCATTAATTTAATTTAGTTGTATGGTTTGACAGCTTTAATTTCATAAGAATGATAAAATTCCTGCTTTTGTTTTACTCAAGTGTTTTAGCATGGTACGCAGAATATGTTTTTCCATCAAAGCTAAATTAGAGAGAGCAATTGATTATCATGCTCTTTTCATTTCTATGTGCATTTATTTCTGAGCTTTAAAATATTATGGTCCTAAAAAAAAAAAGCTACTGGCATGAGATATTTGCTATTAGAACTTTTGAAAATTGAAAGTAGGCTGGTTATAGAATGTACTGGTTAGCATAATAGTTAGAAGCTCCGATTTATAGTGGAGCATCTTTTCTATTTTATACACAATTTCACTAAAATATTAGATGCATCAAATTTTTTATTATCATAATCATTAAAATATTACCAATGGGCACAAAGAGTCCCTATATATGTTGAATTTTAGTTGTCATCAAAACTTGGTCTTGTGATAAATAATAGACATTCTCGATACCTGAAAAGCTGAAGTTGCCATTCATGATCTATTTGAATGAACCATACAAATGGGGCCTACGAAGCCATAGAAGGATCACTGTTTGGTTCTTAGTATAGTAGCATAAGCATATTAATTGTTTCTTGAGTTTTTAATATCGTAGTCAATAAAAGAAGTGTTTCTTGAGTTCTAAAGTTCTAAGTGCTTTACCTCTTACTTTGCTCTTGTTTAGTCATTGTCTAGATGATACTTAAAAGAAATGATTTAGCTTATTTTCTTGCAAATTCTTAAGTTCTGTTTCTTGTCTCAAGTTTTTCTTATCACCTGCTAATAATTGAAGTACTTCACTCCAGATATGTTGCTCATTTTAGATTTTTTGAAGATCAGCAGCAAGAGTTGCTAATTGACTCAAGAACTATAGAGAAAATTTTATACTCAAGAAATGTTTCGACAACATATTTTTTTGGGGACTTGGATTTGTTTTGTAAAACTGCCTTGACTTGTATGTGAAATTTAGGCCAAATGCCACTTAGCAAAGTATTTGTAGGGTGTTGTTGAACTTGATTATGATATTCGAATGCTTCAAATGATATTGTGGCATTTCGTAATGTAATGGATGCCTTCATTATGTAGGGTGTTTTTTTTTTTTCATTTTTTAGATATAATTGTAGCAAGAAAATCTTCAAATTTCATGGTGGTCAAGTGTTGTCATTGAATCAGATTTCTCTATTGACAACCATCTATTGTTATAGAATTCAAAAGTGTTAAGTGACAACAAAAGTTGTCAGTAATTAGTTTACTCCACTGTCAACTATGGATTAGTTTTAGTGACGATATTGCTTTGTACATTATTGACAAGATACCATGTCATCACTAAAATTACAAAAATTATTGACGACACTAGTTGTCACAAAAGAGTACTATTCACTGACGACTTTTAAGGTCGTCATTGTATACTTTTACCGACGGGCCTTCAATGGCGACTCTGTGACGACTAAAAAGTTGTCAATAAAACTTATCAGTGACGACTTTTCATTTTTTTGTGACGAAAATGACTTGTCAATGAAAACCAATTTTCTTGTAGTGCATCTTCATTGTTTCTCGTTGCCTTTCTTTTGCTTTCCATTTCCTTGGTCCAACTTAACATGTACTTCTCAAGTATTCTAAACCTGATTTCTAACATTCTAAGCAAGTATTCAAAACATGATTTTTAGTTGCACATATTGGTTTTGAACTTAACCGTTTTGATCATTTTCTTTTACAAATTATGCGTGCACCTTGCCTATATGACTTACTATACTTTTCATGCCTTTTTTCCTTTGATATAGAAATATAAGTTGTGCAGCTTGCACTCGTGTATGATTGGCTCTTTGTGGACCATATTTGACTGTAGATTTCGAGAGTGGCCAAGGTGCCAGCCCTGAACTGAATTTTGATAAAACGTGACTTGTTTAGGGTGAGTGTTCCTTGCATGTTTGTGCAATAAGTGACTATGTGAATATCTGTGAGTGATTGTTTGAATGTTAAATGCTTTCTCATGATTGTTAAATGGATTTTCGATGGGCAAGTGTGTACTTTATCGCACTTGACCCAAGCCAAAAAGTGAATTTTCAATGATTGAATACTACTTGTGCATGAATGTAAGCCTTTTGGCTGAACTGGGCCCTTGCCCTTCATTGCTAGTTGACTCGAGCCAGAAACGGACTCGGTCGGGCGGTTGGTGACCTTGGGACAATGTTTTGGTATACTCGAGTATGACCACGAAAGTTGGTGGAGAACTGGCCAGTGAATTGGCTAGTGGCGGGAAATGAAATGAATGAATTGAAATATTGAAGTTATAAGGGAAGAAATGAATGATTGAAGGAAGGAGAATGACTGGCTGAATGAATGAATGATGGAACGAATGACTCCACGTGAGCATGTATCCTTTTAATGAGTGTGTTTTCATTGTTTTTATATTATGATTGTTTCTCGATTGATTGTTATTAAATAACTAATGTCCTTATTTCAATTGCTTGATTATGTGTATGGGAACCTCACTGAGCTTTAGCTCACCCCTCTATTCCATTAAATTTGGTTTCCTTACAGGGTTTGAGAGCAAGGACGGGTGATTAGAGGAAGACTAAACTTTTGACTAGAACTTTTGTTGTGTAATAGTGATAGTATTAGTAGTTGGTTGGATCTTGGACTTTTGTACTTAACCTTGAGGATTGTATATCTGTGTTAATGATTGTATATATGTTAAGTGTGACGCCCCGAAAAGTATGAGTGTGAGAACCCGGAAATTTTCTAATTTTCTAGGGTTTATTTTATTTAATCTCCCGCCTTTTCTTTTCTTTATTAGAAAAATTCCCCAGATAAAGTTTATGAGCAAAGATAGTTTTAAAATGATTTTTCTAGTATCGGTTAGTTTTTGAGAAATTAAGAGCGTATTTTGAACGTGGGACCCGCTAGTGCGGTAAATGCATTATATTTTTGACAACTTGTTGGAATTTTGTATTAAGTGATATTATTTTACAAAGTGTTAAGATATTTGTATTAGAGAGACAAAAAGATAAATTTTGAACCAAAAGGTGACAAGTGTCACCATAAGATTAAGTCTTGGACTTTGACTACACTATTCACTACTTTACCAAATAAATCAAAAAATTGCCAAAAATCATCCTTATTTCTAAAGCTTCATAGCCGGCTCTCTCTCAAAGGAAAAGAAAGAAAAGCTATCAATTTCTTCCTTCTATTTCTTGCTCAATCTTGAAATCCAACCAATAAAACTCCAAATCATTCCATAAAATCTCTTTGCTAAGTGGTCTTGAGGTGTTTTGTGGAGTTGTTTGGAAAGCTAAGGTGGCTAGTTGCTCTATCTCTTGTATTGCTAAGGTGAGTTGTGAAGAACCACTCTCCTCCCTTAATTGATGCTTAAATCATGATTAGTGGTGGTATGAGATGCAATATTATGGATTATTTCTTGATTTGTGGTTGAATTGGTGAAGTTTTATAATTTTTGGGGATTTTTCTGTTTTCATATGGATATGATTATGGGGTCATGTAGGATGATTGGAAATGGTATATAATGATTCTTGAAGGTGGAAAAAGTGGATAATTGCAATCAATTTCTGTTTTGGAAGAAATTTCAGAAAATTAGGTTTTGTGAAGGAACATTCTGCCCGAATTTTTATCTCCTAGTTAGAGGCCGAATTGGCCTTGGCTTAAAACATTAAAGTTGTAGGGAATGACATTTTAGAGGTTCCTACAAAATTTCAGGTCAATCGGAGTAGTGTAGAATGAGAAAAGTCGAAATTACTATTGCTGTTCTGGTTTTACTCGAATGCAAGAATTGCGCCTGTAATTGGTTGTTTTGGTTGGGATTTCTTCCGAATTGGTTGTTGAGGTCTTCTGATGAAATGTATACCTATATCTTATTTTTCATCTGGTTTTGGAATTTCTGGATTTGGACTTGGATAGCTTGATTTATGATGTTTCCGCTAGAATGCGTTCTGTGAATCTGTTTTTGTGATTCTGGTATAGTATCTTGCATTTTTGACCTGGTTACACTCGAAACTGGGTTGAGTGACCTTCTGTAATATTGTAGCCCTGTCTCTTAGCTTCGAAACGGTGGATCTTTCACCTTCATCCGACAATCGTAGCACCTTTGGTACCATTACCGTAAAATGACGTCAAAAACTGTTTTTCTGGTTTTGAGCTTAACTTTCATTTCCGGACTTTTCCCTAGCTTGACTTGTACTAGTACTACTTGGAGCTTGCTGAATGGCTATTGGATGAACTTGTTGTTGTGTGTGTACCTTTGGGTTGGAATGAGGAAATAATGAAGCCATGATGGCTGGAAAAGTTAGCAAATTCAGGGGAAGTGCTGTCCGAACTTTGAAGGGATTTGTTTGCATTGAGTTTGTGATCTAAGACTTGGATTTGAGCAAGGCAATGTTATATGCTGGATGATTTCTGAGCCGTGGAGGTGAGTGACCCTAAACTATTTCCGAAGTACTTGTGAAATATTTCTTGCATTATTGATTCGATTGCATATCATGCGTGCTTGCATGTGGATTCATGACATGATTTGGCTTCAATGAGTTCTGGGAAAGTCTTGTGCTGGACACCAACGTCTCCACCTCTGTTCATGGTTCATGTTCATGTTTATCTGGAGCTCAAAAAGGGGCTCCCTCTCAATGTTAATGTTAAATGATCTATTTGAGCGTTGGGTGTTCAAGTGCAATGATTTCACTAGCTCACGAGAGCAATAAACGTACATTTGATCTCTGAATCATGACATCATCGAAATGATCGAAATGCAACATTGTGAAATATATTTGATTACTTATTTTACTGGTTACTCGCTGAGCTTCTAGCTCACCCCAAAAATATTTTATTCCCCTCCACAGGGCTCAAGGCGAAGGAAGGACTTGTTGTGCTTATTCACATGTCTGGATGGCCTATATCTTGTACAGTTTGGATTTGGAATCATTTTATGTATAGTTGGGAATTGTTTCCGCTTCGCGTATGACATGTAATTTTTGGAGAATTTGATGTATATTTGAGATTTATATTGTAATTCATTTGAGGACTGTAGTGAACAACTGAGTCCCGGCGAGAGCTGGGCAGGCGGCCCGCCGAACTCTCTGGTTCGCCTTAGGGGGAGGTGGGGCCGTCACATTAAGTTTGATTGGCACGTCTTTACTTGCTCTTGAAGCGATAAGTGAGTGAGCCCCGACGAGAGTTGGGCAGGCGGTCCGCCAAACCCCTTTGGTTCGCCTTAAGGGGAGGTGGGGTCGTCACACTTATTCCTTTAGTTTTTGTTTTCCTTATAGGAGGTGGAGGTCTGGAGCAACTAAGCGTGATCTAGTGTGTATAAGTTCTTTGTATTTGTACTTTTATGGATTGAATACACTTGGGATATTTGGCAATATAAAGCTACGTTTCACTTTTGACTTGTAAATGAAGTTGAATTATCGTTGATTTGAGAACCTTACCATTTTCAAGAAAGTTAGTGAGTGAGTCCCGATGAGAGTTGGGTAAGTAGTCCGCCAAACCCTTGGGCTCGCTCTAGGGGGAGGTGGGGTCGTCACATTAGGTCTTCCGCTTCCAAGTTTGATACCGCTTACTGATCCTGTGCTTGTCTCTTACGGGTTTCGTCACAAGGTTGGCGATGTTCGTATTATATTATTTTTGGTGCTACTAGTAAGTGTTTATGTAAGGGTTTTTCCACTATTATGTAAAATGAGTTTGAGATGAGTATGATGGGAGAGTTAAATTTCTTTCTTGGGCTCCGAGTGCTTCAAATTCAAGAGGATACATTCATTAATTAAGCAAAGTATACAATGGAACTTCTCAAAAGATTCGGAATGGAGGATTCGAAGCAAGTTGGGACGCCTATATATACATCCATCAAACTTGACAAAGATGAAGAAGGTACGAAAGTTGATGAGAAGAAATATAGAGGTATGATTGGTAACTTACTTTATTTAATAGCAAGTAGACCCGATATTATATTTTTAAGGATAAAATTGAGCGCTTTGGAAAAGACTATCTAAAAATTTTTTTGGTCAAGCTTTATCGAACGTCTGATAGTTGATGAATGGGCATCCGACAGTACTCTAGGGTCATTTACACTTCATATTAGGATGCATTTTCAGTTTTTGCTTTTGTAATATTTTTGACATTTTTTATGTTCAGTACTGTGTTTCCTTTGATGTTTTTTAATGTTACCATTAATGGATTTTGGTTGATATGAATGTTGGTCTCTTTGATGTTCATTGGTATCATTGGTATTTTTTGGTGTTATTTTTGGTATCTTTTGGTATGAATGTTGGCTGATGATGGTTGCCACTATTGTTATTTTTGACGGCAATTACTCTCTACTTTTATGATGACAAAAAGGGGGAGAAATTAGTAAATGGATGCGGGTTTGGAATGCTATGAGTAAGGGGGAGTTCTTTCGATGATATTATATGCTGGTACCTAATAGTTTTAGATGCTATGAGTAAGGGGGAGCTTCTGCTCATTTTTTTTATCATCCATTGTTTTGTCATCATAAAAAAAGGGGAGTGTGAGGACCTAGACCGTTCATAAGTTGATATTAGGGTTAGGGCTAAGAAGAAAACCCTAATTTATGAGTAAATATAGTTCTTAGATGCTTTTTCTAGTATTAGTTAGTTTTTGAGAAATTAAGAACGTATATCGGATGTGGGACCCACTAGTGTGGGAAGGTATAGGATTTAATCCATTTGGTATAGGTTAATTAATTTTAAGAAGGTTAGAAACCCTACGTGAGCAAAATCCCTAATGTTATGATTTATTAGAAGTTTTAAGTGGGTTTAACCCTAATTTTGCCCTTGACAAAAAGGTTATTGTTTAACTACTTTTATGTGGGATAAAGTATGCTTAAGTGTAAGTGACTAAGATGAGAAAGTGATTAGTGAAATAATTAAGCGTGATTATATGTTTTAGATTAGAATAAGTTATGACTTATGGAGTAAATTGAAAGGTTATCAAATGTTTGAGGGAAAATGTATATGAAAGAGAAAGTTGAAGTGCAAGGGTGAAAACAACAAATAAAGCATTTTTGTGATTGGTTAGCTATAAGAAATATCTCCCAAAGCTTTGACTATATGTTGTCTTACAACTTATAAGAAACAAGAGAAAACAAAACTAAGAAAAAAAGAAAGGAAGAGCCGAGAGAGAGAGTGAGAGCCGTGAGAAGAGAAGAAAAAAGAAAGCTTGCTTTGGTGCAACATTTTTGTTCTTCAATCTTGAGTTTGGACCTTGGAGAAACAACTTGAGCACTTGATTGTTGTGGGTGATCATCTACAAAGCTTGAATCAAAGGTAAGAAAGTCTATTTGAAGACTTAAGTTGATTATTGTTTGATGAACTAGTGGTTATTTTGGCATAGGACCCTAGTTGTGCTTGATTGTGGTACCTCTTATGCCTATCACATGTTTTTATGGAGTACTTTGGTTAATTTTAGTGTTTTTTGGTTGCTGAAAATTCGGCCAAGAAGAGGAAAGAATTTGGGTTTCTTGCTAATGCTTTCCTTACTTGTTTTAGTTGAGAAATGGACTTGTAGTGGTTATGTTTGATGAATTGCCTCACTTGATTTGGTTGGTTACTTGCAAAAAGCTGATTTGGGTTAAGAAACCCTAAACTCCATTAGGCTAATTTAGCTTAGCTTATGGTTAGTGAGATAGAGTTTGGTTAGTGAGAGGTTGGATTAAGTTCATTGGTGCAAATGAAATTTGGTTAGGGATTGTGGTTGATGATTGTTAAATTTGGTATTGACTTGGGAGGGGAATTTCGGACCATTTGTAGGCCAGTTAGATGTTAGTATATGTGTGTTTATTTGGTACAAAAGTGGTTGAAAAACCTGCATAAGAACCATGAAAACGAACCATATGTTTGCGACATTTGAAACCGGCAAAATGGGTAAACAGGGCAACCCAGAACCTGAACTTGAGCTCCATTTTTCTTAATGTTCCGTGCTGATTCAGAAGTTTCATAAAACATGAAAGTCCTACCCCCTTGAGTCCTGAGTATGTCTGCAAAATTTCAGGTCAATCGGATTAGCGTAGCCTGAGTTATCGACGAAATGCTCAAGCCTGTTTTGACCCTCTGGTTCTACGCGTTTTCTGATTTTGTTTCTGCCCATGACTTTTCGATTTTTATAGAGTTCGATCTGGGTGCCAACTCCTTCATAAGAAGTTTAGATCTTGATCTCAGCTTCGAAACGGTATAAAGTACGTCGAAAACCGAGTTCCGTAGCTCCGGTTATGATCAAAACAATATCGCTCGTCAGAACTGCCTTGTATTTGGACAGTTCTGACGGGTACTTTGGCACTCGAATTTTGTTTTGTTTTGAATAGATTCAGGTCTTGGCCAAAACATGAAAGTTTTAACCTTATGTCTCAGCTTTCTAATGCCTTTGGAATTTCTTAATTTCGATTTCTGAGCCGTGAGTTACGGCCTTGCAAACAGGGCCTGTTTGGTAACTCGCAATGAAACAGCTGGAACTGTTTCACGCAATTTTCACCTATACCCATTGAGATCTGGGTTGCGATGTCTTCATGAACATTGTAGCCCTTCCTCTTAGCTTCGTAACGGTACCTCATGTACCTTGATCTGATATTCCTAGCCTAAATTTTGACCAAAACGGTTTGAGATGGCCGACTTGGCCATTTCCGTTTGCCGTTCTGCGCGGACGTGTGCGGCCGTTTTGCCGTTTCCGCACTTGCGCGTGCCAATTTTGCCGTTTGGCTTATTTCAAGTACGTTAGTTGCCGTTTGTGATATATTGTGACATAATCTTCGATTTCAGACAGTGGTGAGCTAGGCGGTGCCGGTGGGGCCCACTACTAGCCAACACACAAAGTGAATTCCGCATTTATACTACTTTTGGTATTTTGAGTAAGTATTCAGGCCGCTCTTATGTGTTAGTTGTTTATGTGTTTCGTTATGTGTAAAAAGGGTACCTAGGCGAGGGTGTACTTTATCGCACTCGATCTAGACCCTAATTTACGCACCAATTTGTACATGACATATGTATGTGAGAAATTTTGGAACAAAAACCCTTGAGCTTGTGGCTCGGGGTGACTTTTGAATACTTTTGTGAATTTTGTGAGTTTGCGGTTGAACTCAATACCTAGATGGACTATTCGAGCCGGTTAGGGCTTGGTCGAAGTCAGTCCAACTTGGTTTGAGGTCACCAAGTTTGTGACCCGAGCTTCTGATTAAAGCTCAAGTTTGTGATTTCGTTCGCCTGGGCAAGTTTGTGAAGTGACTGGCCAGTGAGGGTGATAAGGTGTCGGTGGGTGTACAAGTGAAGTTCTACGGACCTTATTTATGGTCGACGGAGTGTCGACAGGAGATCAAGCATGGCAAATGAATTGGCTTTGGAGCCACCCGTATCCTTATTATGTGATGTTACTTTTCTGCTTTTGCTTTACTCTTACTGTGTAAATGTTGCTACGTGAAATTTACGCTTTTGCCCCTGTTTACTTACTAAGCTTTTAGCTTACCCCATTCCGTTTGTTTTCCTTAGCAGGGGCCGACGCGGGTACGTTTGGGGCTCATACACTAGTTTAGTAGATTGGCTTGTAATAGTTGAACTTTTAGGATGTTTGTTTTTATTCTGGTGGTTTGTATTAGGACCCTTCTTAGGGTCTCCCTTTTGGTTTTGGTTGTAAGTATACGGATGTAATAGTAAGAGCAGGTACTTTTGGAGAATGTAATTATAACTCTTTTGGGATTGTATATAGTATGTATAGTACTCTTTTGGATTTTCTGGCTTTTATTGCTTTAAGTTTTGAGTCCTGGCGCGAGCTAGGCAGGCGGCCCGCCGATACCCTTGGGTTCGCCCTTGGGAGAAGTGGGGTCGTCACAGTTGGTATCAGAGCGCCTAGGTTAGAGGACTTGGGCAATTGTGGGACATACGCGATAGGCATTAGGCATATTGGATTCTATGCGATGGGTCAACCTGAGATGACAAATCCTTCGGTGGACTTTGAAGGTACGTTTTGGCCAACGAATTAATTTCGAGGACGAAATTGTGCTAAGTGGGGGAGATTGTGAGGACCCAGACCGTTCATAAGTTGATATTAGGGTTAGGGCTAAGAAGAAAACCCTAATTTATGAGTAAATATAGTTCTTAGATGCTTTTTCTAGTATTAGTTAGTTTTTGAGAAATTAAGAACGTATATCGGATGTGGGACCCACTAGTGTGGGAAGGTATAGGATTTAATCCATTTGGTATAGGTTAATTAATTTTAAGAAGGTTAGAAACCCTAAGTGAGCAAAATCCCTAATGTTATGATTTATTAGAAGTTTTAAGTGGGTTTAACACTAATTTTGCCCTTGACAAAAAGGTTATTGTTTAACTACTTTTATGTGGGATAAAGTATGCTTAAGTGTAAGTGACTAAGATGAGAAAGTGATTAGTGAAATAATTAAGCGTGATTATATGTTTTAGATTAGAATAAGTTATGACTTATGGAGTAAATTGAAAGGTTATCAAATGTTTGAGGGAAAATGTATATGAAAGAGAAAGTTGAAGTGCAAGGGTGAAAACAACAAATAAAGCATTTTTGTGATTGGTTAGCTATAAGAAATATCTCCCAAAGCTTTGACTATATGTTGTCTTACAACTTATAAGAAACAAGAGAAAACAAAACTAAGAAAAAAAGAAAGGAAGAGCCGAGAGAGAGAGTGAGAGCCGTGAGAAGAGAAGAAAAAAGAAAGCTTGCTTTGGTGCATCATCATTTTTGTTCTTCAATCTTGAGTTTGGACCTTGGAGAAACAACTTGAGCACTTGATTGTTGTGGGTGATCATCTACAAAGCTTGAATCAAAGGTAAGAAAGTCTATTTGAAGACTTAAGTTGATATTGTTTGATGAACTAGTGGTTATTTTGGCATAGGACCCTAGTTGTGCTTGATTGTGGTACCTCTTATGCCTATCACATGTTTTTATGGAGTACTTTGGTTAATTTTAGTGTTATTTGGTTGCTGAAAATTCGGCCAAGAAGAGGAAAGAATTTGGGTTTCTTGCTAATGCTTTCCTTACTTGTTTTAGTTGAGAAATGGACTTGTAGTGGTTATGTTTTGTTATTCTTGGTTTTGATGATCACAAAGTATTTTGAAATGTATCTAACCT
>NW_020862205.1:0-21385 GCF_003713205.1 Coffea eugenioides | reverse complement strand
GCAATTTAGAGTTGCGCGATGAGGGAAAAAAACAGGGTGCAAATCAATAGCAAAAAAAAATATGAAAGCAAATAAAAAAAAGGATAAGAGAAAAATGCTTGAATTGACGCTTAAAAGGAATGCCGGTTTAGAAAAACCACACTGCTTCGCAGGACGGGATGGTTTAAAAGAATAAAGCGAAAGGAACATGGCGGGTGCGATCATTCCAGCCCTAATGCACCGGATCCCATCAGAACTCCGAAGTTAAGCATGCTTGGGCGAGAGTAGTACTAGAATGGGTGACCACCTGGGAAGTTCTCGTGTTGCACCCCTATTTTTTTTGTTTCGAAATCCAAATTTCCTATTCGTTCTTTATCCTGTAGTAATTTAGCTCCGTCGGAACGATTGCTTAATATTTTGCTTCTTGTCGAAGCGTGAAGGAGGATCTGAAGGCGCGAGACAAATCAGGAACGGTACGGCTCGATCAAAGCCCGGATCGTCGCTCAAATTTGTCGGCGCAAATGTATCACCTCAAGCGTGAAGGATTGATTTTATGATAATTTAGAGTTGCGGGATGATGGAAAAAAACAGGGAGCAAATAATAACAAAAAAAAATTAAAGTAAATAAATAAAAGGTAGAGGAAAATTGCTTTCAATTGACGCTTAAATGAATTCCGTGTCTAGAAAAGCCACAACTGCTTCGCAGGACGGTAGTTTAAAGAAAAAGCGAAAGGGACATGGCGGGTGCGATCATACCAGCACTAATGCACGGATCCCATCAGAAACTCGAAGTTAAGCGTGCTTTGGGCGAGAGTAGTACTAAGGAATGGGTGACCTCCCTGGAAGTTCTCGTGTTGCACCCCTCTTTTTTTGTTTCGAAATCCAAATTTCGTATCGTTTCTTTATCCTGTAGTAATTTAAGCTCCGTCGGAATGATGCTCAATTGACGCTTAAAATGAATTCGGTCTAGAAAAGCCACACTGCTTCGCAGGACGGGGGTAGGTTTTAAAAGAATAAGCGAAAGGAAACATGGCGGGTGCGATCATCTACAGCACTATCGCACCGGCATCCCATCAGAACTCGAATTAAGCGTGGCTTTATTTTTTTGGCGAGAGTAGTACTAGGAAAATGGGTGACCTCCTGGAAGTTCTCGTGGTTGCCACCCTTTTTTTTTGTTTCGAAATCCAAATTTCGTATTTCGTTCTTTATCTGTAGTAAATTTTAGCTCCGTCGGAATGCATTGCGCTTCAATTGACGCTTAAAATGAATTCGTCTAGAAAAGCCACACTGCTTCGCAGGACGCGGTAGTTTAAGAATTAAGCGAAAGGAACATGGCGGGTGCGATCATACCAGCACTAATGCACCGGATCCCATCAGAACTCCGAAGTTAAGAGTGCTTGGGCGAGAGTAGTACTAGGATGGGTGACCCCCTGGGAAGTCCTCGTGTTGCACCCCTCTTTTTTTTGTTTCGAAATCCAAATTTCCTATTCGTTCTTTATCCTGTAGTAATTTAGCTCCGTCGGAACGATTGCTTTATATTTTGCTTCTTGTCGAAGCATGAAGGCGGATCTGAAGGCGTGAGGACAAATCAAAGGAACGGTACGGCTCGATCAAAGCCCGGATCGTCGCTCAAATTTGTCGGCGCAAATGTATCAGCGCAAGGGTGATGGATTGATTTCATGGCAATTTAGAGTTGCGCGATGAGGGAAAAAAACAGGGTGCAAATCAATAGCAAAAAAAAATATGAAAGCAAATAAAAAAAAGGATAAGAGAAAAATGCTTGAATTGACGCTTAAAAGGAATGCCGGTTTAGAAAAACCACACTGCTTCGCAGGACGGGATGGTTTAAAAGAATAAAGCGAAAGGAACATGGCGGGTGCGATCATTCCAGCCCTAATGCACCGGATCCCATCAGAACTCCGAAGTTAAGCATGCTTGGGCGAGAGTAGTACTAGAATGGGTGACCACCTGGGAAGTTCTCGTGTTGCACCCCTATTTTTTTTGTTTCGAAATCCAAATTTCCTATTCGTTCTTTATCCTGTAGTAATTTAGCTCCGTCGGAATGATTGCTTAATATTTTGCTTCTTGTCGAAGCGTGAAGGAGGATCTGAAGGCGCGAGACAAATCAGGAACGGTACGGCTCGATCAAAGCCCGGATCGTCGCTCAAATTTGTCGGCGCAAATGTATCACCTCAAGCGTGAAGGATTGATTTTATGATAATTTAGAGTTGCGGGATGATGGAAAAAAACAGGGTGCAAATCAATAACAAAAAAAAAATAAAGTAAATAAATAAAAGGATAAGAGGAAAATGCTTCAATTGACGCTTAAAATGAATTCCGCTCTAGAAAAGCCACACTGCTTCGCAGGACGGGGTAGTTTAAAAGAATAAAGCGAAAGGAACATGGCGGGTGCGATCATACCAGCACTAATGCACGGATCCCATCAGAACTCCGAAGTTAAGCGTGCTTGGGCGAGAGTTTAGTACTAGAATGGGTGACCCCTGGGAAGTTCTCGTGTTTCACCCCTCTTTTTTTTGTTTTCGAATCCAAATTTCCTATTCGTTCTTTATCCTGTAGTAATTACTCCGTCGGAGCGATTGCTCAATATTTGTGCTTCTTGTCGAAGCGCTGAAGGAGGATCGGAAGGCCCAAGACAAATCAGGGACGGTACGGCTCGATCAAAGCCCCGGATCGTCGCTCAATTTGTCGGCGCAAATGTATCACCGCAAGCGTGAAGGTTGCATTTTATGATAATTTTAGATTTGCGGGATGGATGGAAAAAACAGGTGCAAATCAATAACAAAAAAAAAATAAAGTAATAAATAAAGGTAAGAGGAAATGCTTCAATTGACGCTTAAAATGAATTCCGGTTAGAAAAGCCCACACTGCATTGCAGGACGGGGTAAGTTTAAAAGATAAGCGAAAAGGACACGGCGGGTGCGATCATACCAGCACTTAATGCACCGGATCCCATCAGAACTCCCGAGTTAAGCGTGCTTTATTTTTTTTTGTTTCTTTCGGGCGAGAGTATAACTAGCAATGGGTGACCTCCTGGGAAGCTTCTCGTCGTTGCCCACCCTCTTTTTTTTGTTTCGAAATCCAAATTTCGTATTCGTTCTTTATCCTGTAGTAATTTAGCTCCAGTCGGAATGTTGCTTCAATTGACGCTTAAAATGAATTCGGTCTATGAAAAGCCACACTGCTTCGCAGGCACGGGGTAGTTTAAAGAATAAAGCGAAAGAACATGGCGGGTGCGATCATACCAGCACTAATTGCACCGTATCCCATCAGAACTCCGAAGTTAAGCGTTGCTCTGGGCGAGAGTAGTACGTAAGAATGGGTGACCTCCTGGGAAGTTCTCGTGTTGCACCCCTCTTTTTTTATGTTTCGAATCCAAATTTCGTATTCGTTCTTTATCCTGTAGTAATTTAGCTCCGTCGGAATGATTGCTTCATATTTGCTTCTTTGTCGAAGCATGAAGGCGCGATCTGAAGGCGTGAGACAAATCAGGAACGGTACGCTCGATCAAAGCCGGATCGTCGCTCAATTTGTCGGCGCAATGTATCAGCGCAAGGCGTGATGGATTGATTTTCATGCAATTTAGAGGTTGCGCGATGAGGAAAAACAGGGTGGCAAATCAATAGAAAAAAAAAATATGAAAGCAAATAAAAAAAAAGGAATAAGAGAAAAATGCTTGAATGACTCTTAAAAGAATGCCGTTTAGAAAAACCACACTGCTTCGCAGGACGGGATGGTTTAAAAGGAATTAAAGCGAAAGGAACATGGCGCGTGCGTCATTCCAGCCCTAATGCCACCGGATCCCATCAGAACTCCGAAGTTAGCGTGCTGGGCGAGAGTAGTACTAGAATGGCGTGACCACCTTGGGAAGTTCTCGTGTTGCACCCTATTTTTTTGTTTCGAACTCCCAAATTTTCCTATTCGTTCTTTATCCTGTAGTATTTAGCCTCCGTCGGAATGCATTGCTCATATTTTACTCTTGTCGAAGCGTGAAGCGGATCTTGAAGGCGCGAGACAAATAGGACGGTACGCTCCGATCAAAGCCCGGATCGTCGCTCTAATTTGTCGGCGCAGAATGTATCAGCGCAAGCGTGATGGATTGATTTCATGGCAATTTAGAGTTGCGCGATGAGGGAAAAAAATAGGGTGCAAATCAATAGCAAAAAAAAATATGAAAGCAAATAAAAAAAAGTGTAAGAGGAAAATACTTGAATTGACGCTTAAAAGGAATGCCGGTTTAGAAAAACCACACTGCTTCGCAGGACGGGATGGTTTAAAAGAATAAAGCGAAAGGAACATGGCGGGTGCGATCATACCAGCACTAATGCACCGGATCCCATCAGAACTCCGAAGTTAAGCATGCTTGGGCGAGAGTAGTACTAGGATGGGTGACCCCCTGGGAAGTCCTCGTGTTGCACCCCTCTCTTTTTTCTTTCGAAATCCAAATTTCCTATTCGTTGTTTATCCTGTAGTAATTTAGCTTCGTTGAAACGATTGCTTTATATTTTGCTTCTTGTCGAAGGATGTAGGCGGATCTGAAGGCGCGAGACAAATCAGGAACGGTACGGCTCGATCAAAGCCCGGATCGTCGCTCAAATTTGTCGGCGCAAATGTATCAACGCAAACGTGAAGGATTGATTTTATGATAATTTAGAGTTGCGGGATGATGGAAAAAAACAGGGTGCAAATCAATAACAAAAAAAAATATAAAGTAAATAAATAAAAGGATAAGAGGAAAATGCTTCAATTGACGCTTAAAATGAATTCCGGTCTAGAAAAGCCACACTGATTCGCAGGACGGGGTAGTTTGAAAGAATAAAACGAAAGGAACATGGCGGGTGCGTTCATACCAGCACTAATGCACCGGATCCCATCAGAACTCCGAAGTTAAGCGTGCTTGGGCGAGAGTAGTACTAGAATGGGTGACCCCCTGGGAAGTTCTCGTGTTGCACCCCTCTTTTTTTTGTTTCGAAATCCAAATTTCGTATTCGTTCTTTATCCTGTAGTAATTTAGCTCCGTCGGAATGATTGCTTCATATTTTGCTTCTTGTCGAAGCATGAAGGCGGATCTGAAGGCGCGAGACAAATCAGGAACGGTACGGATCGATCAAAGCCCGGATCGTCGCTCAAATTTGTCGGCGCAAATGTATCAGCGCAAGCATGATGGATTGATTTCATGGCAATTTAGAGTTGCGCGATGAGGGAAAAAAACAGGGTGCAAATCAATAGCAAAAAAAAATATGAAAGCAAATAAATAAAAGAATAAGAGAAAAATGCTTGAATTGACGCTTAAAATGAATTTCGGTCGAAAAAAGCCACACTGCTTCGCAGGACGGGGTAGTTTAAAAGAATAAAGCGAAAGGAATATGGCGGGAGCGATCATACCAGCACTAATGCACCGGATCCCATCAGAACTCCGAAATTAAGCGTGGTTGGGCGAGAGTAGTACTAGGATTGGTGACCCCCTGGGAAGTCCTCGTGTTGCACCCCTCTCTTTTTTGTTTCGAAATCCAAATTTCCTATTCGTTTCTTTATCCTGTAGTAATTTAGCTCCGTCGGAACGATTGCTTAATATTTTGCTTCTTGTCGAAGCGTGAAGGAGGATCTGAAGGCGCGAGACAAATCAGGAACGGTACGGCTCGATCAAAGCCCGGATCGTCGCTCAAATTTGTCGGCGCAAATGTATCACCGCAAGCGTGAAGGATTGATTTCATGATAATTTAGAGTTGCGGGATGATGGAAAAAAATAGGGTGCAAATCAATAACAAAAAAAGTATAAAGTAAATAAATAAAAGGATAAGAGGAAAATGCTTCAATTGACGCTTAAAATGAATTCCGGTCTAGAAAAGCCACACTGCTTCGCTGGACGGGGTAGTTTAAAAGAATAAAGCGAAAGGAACGTTGTGGGTGCGATCATACCAGCACTAATGCACCGTATCCCATCAGAACTCCGAAGTTAAGCGTGCTTGGGCGAGAGTAGTACTAGAATGGGTGACCCCCTGGGAAGTTCTCGTGTTGCACCCCTCTTTTTTTTGTTTCGAAATCCAAATTTCGTATTCGTTCTTTATCCTGTAGTAATTTAGCTCCGTCGGAACGATTGCTTCATATTTTGCTTCTTGTCGACGAATGAAGGCGGATCTGAAGGCGCGAGACAAATCAGGAACGGTACGGCTCGATCAAAACCCGGATCGTCGCTCAAATTTGTCGGCGCAAATGTATCAGCGCAAGCGTGATGGATTGATTTCATGGCAATTTAGAGTTGCGCGATGAGGGAAAAAAACAGGGTGCAAATCAATAACAAAAAAAAATATGAAAGCAAATAAAAAAAAGGGTAAGAGGAAAATACTTGAATTGACGCTTAAAAGGAATTCCGGTCTAGAAAAACCACACTGCTTCGCAGGACGGGATGGTTTAAAAGAATAAAGCGAAAGGAACATGGCGGGTGCGATCATACCAGCACTAATGGAACGAAAATCCCATCAGAACTCCGAAGTTAAGCATGCTTGGGCGAGAGTAGTACTAGGATGGGTGACCCCCTGGGAAGTCCTCGTCTTGCACCCCTCTCTTTTTTCTTTCGAAATCCAAATTTCCTATTCGTTGTTTATCCTGTGGTAATTTAGCTCCGTTGAAACGATTGCTTTATATTTTGCTTCTTGTCGAAGGATGTAGGCGGATCTGAAGGCGCGAGACAAATCAGGAACGGTACGGCTCGATCAAAGACCGGATCGTCGCTCAAATTTGTCGGCGCAAATGTATCACCGCAAGCGTGAAGGATTGATTTCATGATAATTTAGAGTTGCGGGATGATGGAAAAAAACAGGGTGCAAATCAATAACAAAAAAAAATATAAAGTAAATAAATAAAAGGATAAGAGGAAAATGCTTCAATTAACGCTTAAAATGAATTCCGGTCTAGAAAAGACGCACTGCTTCGCAGGACGGGGTAGTTTAAAAGAATAAAGGGAAAGGAACATGGCGGGTGCGATCATTCCAGCCCTAATGCACCGGATCCCATCAGAACTCCGAAGTTAAGCGTGCTTGGGCGAGAGTAGTACTAGAATGGGTGACCACCTGGGAAGTTCTCGTGTTGCACCCCTATTTTTTTTGTTTCGAAATCCAAATTTCCTATTCGTTCTTTATCCTGTAGTAATTTAGCTCCGTCGGAAAGATTGCTTCAATTGACGCTTAAAATGAATTCCGGTCTAGAAAAGCCACACTGCTTCGCAGGACGGGGTAGTTTAAAAGAATAAAGCGAAAGGAACATGGCGGGTGCGATCATACCAGCACTAATGCACCGGATCCCATCAGAACTCCGAAGTTAAGCGTGCTTGGGCGAGAGTAGTACTAGAATGGGTGACCCCCTGGGAAGTTCTCGTGTTGCACCCCTCTTTTTTTTGTTTCGAAATCCAAATTTCGTATTCGTTCTTTATCCTGTAGTAATTTAGCTCCGTCGGAATGATTGCTTCATATTTTGCTTCTTGTCGAAGCATGAAGGCGGATCTGAAGGCGTGAGACAAATCAGGAACGGTACGGCTCGATCAAAGCCCGGATCGTCGCTCAAATTTGTCGGCGCAAATGTATCAGCGCAAGCGTGATGGATTGATTTCATGGCAATTTAGAGTTGCGCGATGAGGGAAAAAAACAGGGTGCAAATCAATAGCAAAAAAAAATATGAAAGCAAATAAAAAAAAGGATAAGAGAAAAATGCTTGAATTGACGCTTAAAAGGAATGCCGGTTTAGAAAAACCACACTGCTTCGCAGGACGGGATGGTTTAAAAGAATAAAGCGAAAGGAACATGGCGGGTGCGATCATTCCAGCCCTAATGCACCGGATCCCATCAGAACTCCGAAGTTAAGCATGCTTGGGCGAGAGTAGTACTAGAATGGGTGACCACCTGGGAAGTTCTCGTGTTGCACCCCTATTTTTTTTGTTTCGAAATCCAAATTTCCTATTCGTTCTTTATCCTGTAGTAATTTAGCTCCGTCGGAACGATTGCTTAATATTTTGCTTCTTGTCGAAGCGTGAAGGAGGATCTGAAGGCGCGAGACAAATCAGGAACGGTACGGCTCGATCAAAGCCCGGATCGTCGCTCAAATTTGTCGGCGCAAATGTATCACCTCAAGCGTGAAGGATTGATTTTATGATAATTTAGAGTTGCGGGATGATGGAAAAAAACAGGGTGCAAATCAATAACAAAAAAAAAATAAAGTAAATAAATAAAAGGATAAGAGGAAAATGCTTCAATTGACGCTTAAAATGAATTCCGGTCTAAAAAAGCCACACTGCTTCGCAGGACGGGGTAGTTTAAAAGAATAAAGCGAAAGGAACATGGCGGGTGCGATCATACCAGCACTAATGCACCGGATCCCATCAGAACTCCGAAGTTAAGCGTGCTTGGGCGAGAGTAGTACTAGAATGGGTGACCCCCTGGGAAGTTCTCGTGTTGCACCCCTCTTTTTTTTGTTTCGAAATCCAAATTTCCTATTCGTTCTTTATCCTGTAGTAATTTAGCTCCGTCGGAGCGATTGCTTAATATTTTGCTTCTTGTCGAAGCGTGAAGGAGGATCTGAAGGCGCAAGACAAATCAGGAACGGTACGGCTCGATCAAAGCCCGGATCGTCGCTCAAATTTGTCGGCGCAAATGTATCACCGCAAGCGTGAAGGATTGATTTTATGATAATTTAGAGTTGCGGGATGATGGAAAAAAACAGGGTGCAAATCAATAACAAAAAAAAAATAAAGTAAATAAATAAAAGGATAAGAGGAAAATGCTTCAATTGACGCTTAAAATGAATTCCGGTCTAAAAAAGCCACACTGCTTCGCAGGACGGGGTAGTTTAAAAGAATAAAGCGAAAGGAACATGGCGGGTGCGATCATACCAGCACTAATGCACCGGATCCCATCAGAACTCCGAAGTTAAGCGTGCTTGGGCGAGAGTAGTACTAGAATGGGTGACCTCCTGGGAAGTTCTCGTGTTGCACCCCTCTTTTTTTTGTTTCGAAATCCAAATTTCGTATTCGTTCTTTATCCTGTAGTAATTTAGCTCCGTCGGAATGATTGCTTCAATTGACGCTTAAAATGAATTCCGGTCTAGAAAAGCCACACTGCTTCGCAGGACGGGGTAGTTTAAAAGAATAAAGCGAAAGGAACATGGCGGGTGCGATCATACCAGCACTAATGCACCGGATCCCATCAGAACTCCGAAGTTAAGCGTGCTTGGGCGAGAGTAGTACTAGAATGGGTGACCTCCTGGGAAGTTCTCGTGTTGCACCCCTCTTTTTTTTGTTTCGAAATCCAAATTTCGTATTCGTTCTTTATCCTGTAGTAATTTAGCTCCGTCGGAATGATTGCTTCAATTGACGCTTAAAATGAATTCCGGTCTAGAAAAGCCACACTGCTTCGCAGGACGGGGTAGTTTAAAAGAATAAAGCGAAAGGAACATGGCGGGTGCGATCATACCAGCACTAATGCACCGGATCCCATCAGAACTCCGAAGTTAAGCGTGCTTGGGCGAGAGTAGTACTAGAATGGGTGACCTCCTGGGAAGTTCTCGTGTTGCACCCCTCTTTTTTTTGTTTCGAAATCCAAATTTCGTATTCGTTCTTTATCCTGTAGTAATTTAGCTCCGTCGGAATGATTGCTTCATATTTTGCTTCTTGTCGAAGCATGAAGGCGGATCTGAAGGCGTGAGACAAATCAGGAACGGTACGGCTCGATCAAAGCCCGGATCGTCGCTCAAATTTGTCGGCGCAAATGTATCAGCGCAAGGGTGATGGATTGATTTCATGGCAATTTAGAGTTGCGCGATGAGGGAAAAAAACAGGGTGCAAATCAATAGCAAAAAAAAATATGAAAGCAAATAAAAAAAAGGATAAGAGAAAAATGCTTGAATTGACGCTTAAAAGGAATGCCGGTTTAGAAAAACCACACTGCTTCGCAGGACGGGATGGTTTAAAAGAATAAAGCGAAAGGAACATGGCGGGTGCGATCATTCCAGCCCTAATGCACCGGATCCCATCAGAACTCCGAAGTTAAGCATGCTTGGGCGAGAGTAGTACTAGAATGGGTGACCACCTGGGAAGTTCTCGTGTTGCACCCCTATTTTTTTTGTTTCGAAATCCAAATTTCCTATTCGTTCTTTATCCTGTAGTAATTTAGCTCCGTCGGAACGATTGCTTAATATTTTGCTTCTTGTCGAAGCGTGAAGGAGGATCTGAAGGCGCGAGACAAATCAGGAACGGTACGGCTCGATCAAAGCCCGGATCGTCGCTCAAATTTGTCGGCGCAAATGTATCACCTCAAGCGTGAAGGATTGATTTTATGATAATTTAGAGTTGCGGGATGATGGAAAAAAACAGGGTGCAAATCAATAACAAAAAAAAAATAAAGTAAATAAATAAAAGGATAAGAGGAAAATGCTTCAATTGACGCTTAAAATGAATTCCGGTCTAAAAAAGCCACACTGCTTCGCAGGACGGGGTAGTTTAAAAGAATAAAGCGAAAGGAACATGGCGGGTGCGATCATACCAGCACTAATGCACCGGATCCCATCAGAACTCCGAAGTTAAGCGTGCTTGGGCGAGAGTAGTACTAGAATGGGTGACCCCCTGGGAAGTTCTCGTGTTGCACCCCTCTTTTTTTTGTTTCGAAATCCAAATTTCCTATTCGTTCTTTATCCTGTAGTAATTTAGCTCCGTCGGAGCGATTGCTTAATATTTTGCTTCTTGTCGAAGCGTGAAGGAGGATCTGAAGGCGCAAGACAAATCAGGAACGGTACGGCTCGATCAAAGCCCGGATCGTCGCTCAAATTTGTCGGCGCAAATGTATCACCGCAAGCGTGAAGGATTGATTTTATGATAATTTAGAGTTGCGGGATGATGGAAAAAAACAGGGTGCAAATCAATAACAAAAAAAAAATAAAGTAAATAAATAAAAGGATAAGAGGAAAATGCTTCAATTGACGCTTAAAATGAATTCCGGTCTAGAAAAGCCACACTGCTTCGCAGGACGGGGTAGTTTAAAAGAATAAAGCGAAAGGAACATGGCGGGTGCGATCATACCAGCACTAATGCACCGGATCCCATCAAAACTCCGAAGTTAAGCGTGCTTGGGCGAGAGTAGTACTAGAATGGGTGACCTCCTGGGAAGTTCTCGTGTTGCACCCCTCTTTTTTTTGTTTCGAAATCCAAATTTCGTATTCGTTCTTTATCCTGTAGTAATTTAGCTCCGTCGGAATGATTGCTTCAATTGACGCTTAAAATGAATTCCGGTCTAGAAAAGCCACACTGCTTCGCAGGACGGGGTAGTTTAAAAGAATAAAGCGAAAGGAACATGGCGGGTGCGATCATACCAGCACTAATGCACCGGATCCCATCAGAACTCCGAAGTTAAGCGTGCTTGGGCGAGAGTAGTACTAGAATGGGTGACCTCCTGGGAAGTTCTCGTGTTGCACCCCTCTTTTTTTTGTTTCGAAATCCAAATTTCGTATTCGTTCTTTATCCTGTAGTAATTTAGCTCCGTCGGAATGATTGCTTCAATTGACGCTTAAAATGAATTCCGGTCTAGAAAAGCCACACTGCTTCGCAGGACGGGGTAGTTTAAAAGAATAAAGCGAAAGGAACATGGCGGGTGCGATCATACCAGCACTAATGCACCGGATCCCATCAGAACTCCGAAGTTAAGCGTGCTTGGGCGAGAGTAGTACTAGAATGGGTGACCTCCTGGGAAGTTCTCGTGTTGCACCCCTCTTTTTTTTGTTTCGAAATCCAAATTTCGTATTCGTTCTTTATCCTGTAGTAATTTAGCTCCGTCGGAATGATTGCTTCATATTTTGCTTCTTGTCGAAGCATGAAGGCGGATCTGAAGGCGTGAGACAAATCAGGAACGGTACGGCTCGATCAAAGCCCGGATCGTCGCTCAAATTTGTCGGCGCAAATGTATCAGCGCAAGCGTGATGGATTGATTTCATGGCAATTTAGAGTTGCGCGATGAGGGAAAAAAACAGGGTGCAAATCAATAGCAAAAAAAAATATGAAAGCAAATAAAAAAAAGGATAAGAGAAAAATGCTTGAATTGACGCTTAAAAGGAATGCCGGTTTAGAAAAACCACACTGCTTCGCAGGACGGGATGGTTTAAAAGAATAAAGCGAAAGGAACATGGCGGGTGCGATCATTCCAGCCCTAATGCACCGGATCCCATCAGAACTCCGAAGTTAAGCATGCTTGGGCGAGAGTAGTACTAGAATGGGTGACCACCTGGGAAGTTCTCGTGTTGCACCCCTATTTTTTTTGTTTCGAAATCCAAATTTCCTATTCGTTCTTTATCCTGTAGTAATTTAGCTCCGTCGGAACGATTGCTTAATATTTTGCTTCTTGTCGAAGCGTGAAGGAGGATCTGAAGGCGCGAGACAAATCAGGAACGGTACGGCTCGATCAAAGCCCGGATCGTCGCTCAAATTTGTCGGCGCAAATGTATCACCTCAAGCGTGAAGGATTGATTTTATGATAATTTAGAGTTGCGGGATGATGGAAAAAAACAGGGTGCAAATCAATAACAAAAAAAAAATAAAGTAAATAAATAAAAGGATAAGAGGAAAATGCTTCAATTGACGCTTAAAATGAATTCCGGTCTAAAAAAGCCACACTGCTTCGCAGGACGGGGTAGTTTAAAAGAATAAAGCGAAAGGAACATGGCGGGTACGATCATACCAGCACTAATGCACCGGATCCCATCAGAACTCCGAAGTTAAGCGTGCTTGGGCGAGAGTAGTACTAGAATGGGTGACCCCCTGGGAAGTTCTCGTGTTGCACCCCTCTTTTTTTTGTTTCGAAATCCAAATTTCCTATTCGTTCTTTATCCTGTAGTAATTTAGCTCCGTCGGAGCGATTGCTTAATATTTTGCTTCTTGTCGAAGCGTGAAGGAGGATCTGAAGGCGCAAGACAAATCAGGAACGGTACGGCTCGATCA
Source organism: Coffea eugenioides (assembly GCF_003713205.1). NCBI lineage: Eukaryota > Viridiplantae > Streptophyta > Magnoliopsida > Gentianales > Rubiaceae > Coffea > Coffea eugenioides. The sequence goes on along the minus strand of NW_020862205.1, from coordinate 8,418 downwards.
AAGCCCGGATCGTCGCTCAAATTTGTCGGCGCAAATGTATCACCGCAAGCGTGAAGGATTGATTTTATGATAATTTAGAGTTGCGGGATGATGGAAAAAAACAGGGTGCAAATCAATAACAAAAAAAAAATAAAGTAAATAAATAAAAGGATAAGAGGAAAATGCTTCAATTGACGCTTAAAATGAATTCCGGTCTAGAAAAGCCACACTGCTTCGCAGGACGGGGTAGTTTAAAAGAATAAAGCGAAAGGAACATGGCGGGTGCGATCATACCAGCACTAATGCACCGGATCCCATCAGAACTCCGAAGTTAAGCGTGCTTGGGCGAGAGTAGTACTAGAATGGGTGACCTCCTGGGAAGTTCTCGTGTTGCACCCCTCTTTTTTTTGTTTCGAAATCCAAATTTCGTATTCGTTCTTTATCCTGTAGTAATTTAGCTCCGTCGGAATGATTGCTTCAATTGACGCTTAAAATGAATTCCGGTCTAGAAAAGCCACACTGCTTCGCAGGACGGGGTAGTTTAAAAGAATAAAGCGAAAGGAACATGGCGGGTTCGATCATACCAGCACTTATGCACCGGATCCCATCAGAACTCCGAAGTTAAGCGTGCTTGGGCAAGAGTAGTACTAGAATGGGTGACCTCCTGGGAAGTTCTCGTGTTGCACCCCTCTTTTTTTTGTTTCGAAATCCAAATTTCGTATTCGTTCTTTATCCTGTAGTAATTTAGCTCCGTCGGAATGATTGCTTCATATTTTGCTTCTTGTCGAAGCATGAAGGCGGATCTGAAGGCGTGAGACAAATCAGGAACGGTACGGCTCGATCAAAGCCCGGATCGTCGCTCAAATTTGTCGGCGCAAATGTATCAGCGCAAGCGTGATGGATTGATTTCATGGCAATTTAGAGTTGCGCGATGAGGGAAAAAAACAGGGTGCAAATCAATAGCAAAAAAAAATATGAAAGCAAATAAAAAAAAGGATAAGAGAAAAATGCTTGAATTGACGCTTAAAAGGAATGCCGGTTTAGAAAAACCACACTGCTTCGCAGGACGGGATGGTTTAAAAGAATAAAGCGAAAGGAACATGGCGGGTGCGATCATTCCAGCCCTAATGCACCGGATCCCATCAGAACTCCGAAGTTAGGCGTGCTTGGGCGAGAGTAGTACTAGAATGGGTGACCACCTGGGAAGTTCTCGTGTTGCACCCCTATTTTTTTTGTTTCGAAATCCAAATTTCCTATTCGTTCTTTATCCTGTAGTAATTTAGCTCCGTCGGAATGATTGCTTCATATTTTACTTCTTGTCGAAGCGTGAAGGCGGATCTGAAGGCGCGAGACAAATCAGGAACGGTACGGCTCGATCAAAGCCCGGATCGTCGCTCTAATTTGTCGGCGCAAATGTATCAGCGCAAGCGTGATGGATTGATTTCATGGCAATTTAGAGTTGCGCGATGAGGGAAAAAAATAGGGTGCAAATCAATAGAAAAAAAAAATATGAAAGCAAATAAAAAAAAGGGTAAGAGGAAAATACTTGAATTGACGCTTAAAAGGAATGCCGGTTTAGAAAAGCCACACTGCTTCGCAGGACGGGATGGTTTAAAAGAATAAAGCGAAAGGAACATGGCGGGTGCGATCATACCAGCACTAATGCACCGGATCCCATCAGAACTCCGAAGTTAAGCATGCTTGGGCGAGAGTAGTACTAGGATGGGTGACCCCCTGGGAAGTCCTCGTGTTGCACCCCTCTCTTTTTTCTTTCGAAATCCAAATTTCCTATTCGTTGTTTATCCTGTAGTAATTTAGCTTCGTTGAAACGATTGCTTTATATTTTGCTTCTTGTCGAAGGATGTAGGCGGATCTGAAGGCGCGAGACAAATCAGGAACGGTACGGCTCGATCAAAGACCGGATCGTCGCTCAAATTTGTCGGCGCAAATGTATCACCGCAAGCGTGAAGGATTGATTTCATGATAATTTAGAGTTGCGGGATGATGGAAAAAAACAGGGTGCAAATCAATAACAAAAAAAAATATAAAGTAAATAAATAAAAGGATAAGAGGAAAATGCTTCAATTAACGCTTAAAATGAATTCCGGTCTAGAAAAGACGCACTGCTTCGCAGGACGGGGTAGTTTAAAAGAATAAAGCGAAAGGAACATGGCGGGTGCGATCATTCCAGCCCTAATGCACCGGATCCCATCAGAACTCCGAAGTTAAGCGTGCTTGGGCGAGAGTAGTACTAGAATGGGTGACCACCTGGGAAGTTCTCGTGTTGCACCCCTATTTTTTTTGTTTCGAAATCCAAATTTCCTATTCGTTCTTTATCCTGTAGTAATTTAGCTCCGTCGGAAAGATTGCTTTATATTTTGCTTCTTGTCGAAGCATGAAGGCGAGCCTGAAGGCGCGAGACAAATCAGGAACGGTACGGTTCGATCAAACCCCGGATCGTCGCCCAAAGTTGTCGGCGCAAATATATCACCGCAAACGTGATGGATTGATTTCATGACAATTTAGACTTGCGCGATGAGGGAAAAAAACAGGGTGCAAATCAATAACAAAAAAAAATATGAAAGCAAATAAATAAAAGGATATGAGGAAAATGCTTGAATTGACGCTTAAAATGAATTTCGGTCTAGAAAAGCCACACTGCTTCGCAGGACGGGGTAGTTTAAAAGAATAAAGCGAAAGGAATATGGCGGGTGCGATCATACCAGCACTAATGCGCCGGATCCCATCAGAACTCCGAAGTTAAGCATGCTTGGGCGAGAGTAGTACTAGGATGGGTGACCCCCTGGGAAGTCCTCGTGTTGCACCCCTCTCTTTTTTCTTTCGAAATCCAAATTTCCTATTCGTTCTTTATCCTGTAGTAATTTAGCTCCGTCGGAACGATTGCTTAATATTTTGCTTCTTGTCGAAGCGTGAAGGAGGATCTGAAGGCGCGAGACAAATCAGGAACGGTACGGCTCGATCAAAGCCCGGATCGTCGCTCAAATTTGTCGGCGCAAATGTATCACCGCAAGCGTGAAGGATTGATTTTATGATAATTTAGAGTTGCGGGATGATGGAAAAAAATAGGGTGCAAATCAATAACAAAAAAAAATATAAAGTAAATAAATAAAAGTATAAAGGAAAATGCTTCAATTGACGCTTAAAATGAATTTCCGGTCTAGAAAAGCCACACTGCTTCGCTGGACGGGGTAGTTTAAAAGAATAAAGCGAAAGGAACGTTGTGGGTGCGATCATACCAGCACTAATGCACCGTATTCCATCAGAACTCCGAAGTTAAGCGTGCTTGGGCGTGAGCAGTATTAGGATGTCCTCGTATTGCACCCGTCCTTTTTTGTTTCGAATTCGTTCTATATCCCATAGTAATTTAGCTCCGTCGGAACGTTTGCTTCATGTTTTGCCTACTATTGAAGCATAAAGGCAGATCTAAAGGCGAGACAAATCAGGAAAGGTTCAACTCGATCAAAGCCCGAGCCATCGCTCAAAGTTGTCGGTGCAAATGTATAACCGGAAGCGTGCAAGATTAATTTCATGATAATTGAGAGTTGCATAATGAGGGAAAAAAACTAGATGCTAGTCAGTGCAAGCATGGAGGATTAATTTCATAATAATTGAGAGTTGCGCAATGATTAAAAAAATGGGGTATAAATCAGTAAGGGAAAAATATAAAAAATAAAATAAATTAAAAGACATCAAGAAAAAGCTGGAATTGACACTTCAAATAAATTTTAGTCTAGAAAAGCCATATTGCTTTACATGATGACGTAATTTAAAAGAATAAAGCGAATGTAACATGGCTGGTGCGATCATACCGATACTATTGCACCAGATCCTATAAGAACTCGAAAGTTAAGCGTTCTTGGATGAGAGTAGTGTTAGGATAGATAAGGGTAGCACCCCTTCCCTTTTGCTCAGAAACCCAATTTTCCTTTTCGTTCTTTATCCCATAGCAATTTAGTTTCGTTGGAACGATTTCTTCGTATTTTGTTTCTTATCGAAGGATGAAGGTGGATCTAAAGGCAAGACAAATCGGGAACGGTATAGTGTCAGAACTCTAAAATTAAGCATGCTTGGACGAGTGTAATACTAGGATGGGTGTCCCTCGGGCAAATACTCGTGTTGCACCCTCCCATTTTGTTTCGAAACACAATTTTCCTCTTCGTTCTTTATGCAGAGTAATTTACCACCGTTGGAGCGATTGTTTCATATTTTGTTTCTTATCGAAGGATGAAGGTGGATCTAAGGCGAGACAAATCAGGAATGGTACAGATCAATCAAATTTTGGGTGGTCGCTCAAAATTGTCGGTGCAAATATATAAGTACAACCGTGAAGGATTAATTTCATGATAATTGAGAGTTGCGCGATGAGCGAAAACAAACAAAGTCCAAATCAGAAAGAAAAAAATAAATAAATGTAAATGGATAAAATGAGATGAAGAAAATGCTTGAATTGACGCTTAAAATGAAATCCGGTCTAGAAAAGCCACATTGCTTCGCAGGATGGGGTAGTTTAAAAGAATAAAGCGAAAAGAACATGGTGTCTGCGATCATACCGGCACTAATGCGCCGGATCCCATCAGAACTCCAAAGTTAAGCGTGCTTGGGCGAGAGTAGCACTTGGATGGCTGACTCCCTGGGAAGTCCTCGTGTCGCACCCTTCTCTTTTTGTTTCCAAAACCCAATTTTTCTCTTCGTTCTTCATCCCATAGTAATTTAGCTCCGTCGGAACGATGCTTTCATAGTTTGCTTCTTGTCAAGGCATGAAGTCGAATGTAAAGACGAGACAAATCAGGAACGGTAGGGCTCTATCAAAACTCGAGTCGTCACTCAAAGTTGTCGGCACAAATGTATAAGCGCAAGTTTGAAGGATTGATTTCGAGATAATCGAGAGTTGCGCGATGAGTTATGCGATGAGGTAAAAAAACATGATGCAAATCATTACAAAAAATATATAAAAGTAAATAGATAAAAGGATAAGAAGAAAATGCTTAAATTGACGCATAAAATGAAGTCCGGTCTAGATAAGCCACATTGCTTAACAGGACCAGTTTATTAGAAGAATAATACGAGAAGGAACATGGCAGGTGCGAAGTCCATCCGGCCTTAATTGCACGATCCATCAAAACTCCGAAATTAAGCGTATTTTGGCGAGAGTAACACTAGGATGGCGAGCAAACTCCGAATTCTCGTGTTACCCCTTCCTTTTTGTTTCGAAACCGCAATTTTCCACCTCTTCTTTATCCAATATTAATTAGCTCGCGGCGGAACGATTGCTCATATTTTGCCTTCTTATCGAATGCATTACACGCAAATCTAAAGGGACAAATCAGACGTACGGCTCGATCAAACCGCGTCAGGGCTTCAAAGTGTCGCACAAATGTGTAAGCACCAAGCGATCAAAGATACTTCAATATAATTGAGAGATTGCGCGATGAGCGAAACAAACAACGGCAATTCATTAATAAAAATAATATTAAGTAAAATAGATAAAAGATAAGAAAAAATACTTGAATTGATGCAAAAAGAAATTAGTTAGATAAGCCGCATTGTTTCACAAAACGGGTAACATAGCAGAATGACGCGAAAGGAACATGCGGGGCGATCATACCGCTCTAATACACCGGATCCATCAGAACTCAGAGTAAGCGTTCACGGGCAAGAGTTGGCACTAAGGTGGGTGACCCCCTAGGAAGTCCTCGTATTGCACCCGTCTTTTTTTGTTTCGAATTCGTTCTATATCCCATAGTAATTTAGCTCCGTCGGAACGTTTGCTTCATGTTTTGCCTACTATTGAAGCATGAAGGCAGATCTAAAGACGAGACAAATCAGGAATGGTTCAACTCGATCAAAGCTCGAGCCATCGCTCAAAGTTGTCGGTGCAAATGTATAACCGGAAGCGTGCAGGATTAATTTCATGATAATTGAGAGTTGCATGATGAGGGAAAAAAACAAGTTGCAAGTCAGTGCAAGCATGGGGGATTAATTTCATGATAATTGAGAGTTGCGCAATGATTAAAAAAATGGGGTATAAATCAGTAAGGGAAAAATATAAGAAATAAAATAAATTAAAGGACATTAAGAAAAAGCTGGAATTGACACTTCAAATAAATTTTAGTCTAGAAAAGCCATATTGCTTTACATGATGATGTAATTTAAAAGAATAAAGCGAATGTAACATGGTTGGTGCGATCATACCTGTGACGCCCCCGCTTCTCCCAAGGGCGAACCCTAGGGTATCGGCGGGACGCCTGCCTAGCTCGCGCCAGGACTCAAAATTTCAAAACAATAAAACTAGATAAACCCACAAGCGTACTATTCACTATATATCTAACGCCAAAAGAGTTCTATTTACATCTTCAAAAGTATCGAGTCAAACCACTCTAATACATTAGAATAACAACCAGCAGAAGGTAGACCCTATGGAGGGTCCTTATACAAACCACCAAAACAAAAAACAAACATCCTAACTATCCGACTATTACAATCAAACCTAACTATAATAGTGAAGGTGCCAAGAAGTTCCCCGCATCGTCCCCTGCTAAGGAAAACAAAGGAAACGGGGTAAGCTAGAAGCTTAGTAAGTAAACAGGGTAAAAGTGTAAAATTTCACATTTAAATAAACAGCTATTCCACAAAATGTCAAGTCGAGTGCAAAAGTAACAAAACAAAGGAAGGATACAGGTTGGCTCCAAAGCCAAGTCATTTGCCATGCGTGATCTCCTGTTGACACTCCGTCGACCATAAATAAGGTCCGTAGAACTCCACTTGTACACCCACCGAACACCTTATCACCCTCACTGGCCAGTCACCTCACAAACTTGCCCGAGCGAACGAAATCACAAACTTGAGCTTGAGTCACAAGCTCGGGTCACAAACTTGGTCCACATTCTCGGTGAACCGGATTCACAAACTTGGTGACCTCAGACTAAGTTGGACTGGCTTCGACCAAGCCCTGACCGGCTCGAATAGTCCATCTAGGTCGGAAGATCAACCCCAACTTACAAACGTCACCCCGAGCTACAAGCTCAAGGGGTTCAAACCCAAAACTCACAAACGTCACCTCGAGCTATAAGCTCAAGGGGTTCAAACCCAAAATAATTCATGTATACACATCTCATAAAGAAACATAGGTACAAACTAGGGTTTAGGTCGAGTGTGATAAAGTACACCCTCGCCTAAGTTCCCCTTTTATTCACATCAAAACACATAAGCAGTTTATACACATAAACGGCCTGAATACTTACTCAAAATACAAAAGTAGTACAAGAACAAAATCACTTCGTGCGTGTTCGCTAGTAGTGGGCCCCACCGGCTCCGCCTAACTCACCACTGTCTGAAATAGAAGATTGCATCACATATTATCACAAACGGCCAGTAACATTCCCAAAACAAGCAAAACGGCAAAATCGGCACATGCAAGTGCGGAAACGGCAAAATGGGCGCACGAGCGCGCGCGGAACGGCAAACGGAAATGGCCAAATCTGCCATCTCAAACCGTTTTGATCAAAAGTTAGGCTAGGAATGTCGGATCAAGGTGAGCGAGACACCATTTCGAAGCTATGAGGAAGGGATATAATTCTCATGAAGACACCTTAATCTAGATCTGAATGGAAGCAGGTCGAGATTATGGAAAACAGTACCAGAAATTTACGTGTTCGGGTGACGAACAGGGTTTGTTTGCTGGACCATAACTCACAGCTCACAAATCCAAATCAAGAAATTCCAAAGGCGTTGGAAATCTAGGACATAAGGTTATAACTTTCATGTTTGGACCAAAAGCTGAATCAATACAGAGCATGGAGAAAAATAGGTCCAAACATTCCTGTCAGAACTGTCCAAATTCGAAGGCAGTTCTGACAACCGATCTTGTTTTGGTCATAACTGGAGCTACGGGACTCGGATTTGGATGAACTTTATACCGTTTCGAAGCTGAAACCAAGATCTATATTTCTTATGAAGGGGTCAACACCCAGTTCGTACGTTATCAAAACGGATAAAGCAAGGTCAGAAGCAAAATTCAGAACGTACGCAATTCCAGGGTACAAAACAGGTGCGAGTGTTTTTGCTATAACTCGGGCTACCTCAGTCCAAATCAAGTGATTCCAAAGCCAACCGAAATCTAAGACACCAGTTTACATTTATTAAGAAGATGTCAACAACCAAATCAGAAGTATTCCTAACCAAATTAACCAATTACAGAAGCAATTATCAAGTTCGGATAGAAACAGGGCAGCAGGGGTATTTCAGTCTTTTCACTGGATCCGTTACTCCGATTGAGCTGAAATTTTGTAGGTACCTATAAAATACCATTCTATACAACTTTCATGTTTTATGCCAAGCCTAATTAGGCCTCTATGATGGTACAATAAAACCGGACAGAAGAAGGCTGAAATTTTCCAGAAATCTGGGAATTTTGGGATT
>NW_020862204.1:0-19923 GCF_003713205.1 Coffea eugenioides | reverse complement strand
CATACGCACAATTGACGAACACACAATTTTCTGCTAGTCCATAACCAGGGGCCATCACCCACTGGGACAGGCCTAAAGGACTTGTGAGCTCAAGAAACCTTTTGAGAGTTTTTTGCCTTACCGGTTCAGCACCAACCATTAAAAAAATCATGGAAGAAAGATCATAGGTCCAAATTTTCTCTTTGCTAATCTCCATTCTTCGAACAACAAGTTCAAAAGCAAAGTTCGGGCCAGCACTATGAGTTGCCCTGTACTTACTCATGGTCTCAAGCCATAGGAGAGGATTCTTGATGAAGGTTATTGGGGAAAACAATATTGCAGACCCACCGCTCACCAAAGAGCTGAAAAGCCCCCCAATCAGTCCCATGTCGTGGTACTGAGGAAGCCAGCTGACTAGCACTGTGCTTGATGTGCTTTTGTATCTTCTCCGCATCAATTTTACATTATGAATCAGTCCACCATGAGTTATCATAACGCCTTTAGCATCCCCAGTTGATCCGGAAGTAAACTGAAGAAAACACAGGTCGTCTGGCTTTGGTTCGTTGCCATATTCATTGTCCTTGTGAATCAAATCTTTTGAGTTCCTTATCCAAGAATCCGTGTGGAACCATGGAAGGTTGGGCCAACGAGCTGTATTCTTGCGACTCTTGGAGGACAAAGATAGCAAATTCTTTACTGAACCTGCTCGAACAGCTGCATGGTAACCAATGGTTGATAAAATAGCCACTGCATTACATGCCTTCGCGATATTTTCAACCTTCAGAAGTGCCTGACCACCTCTTTGAAGCGGATCTGGTGGAAGAGCTGGGACAGGCAGTACTCTGGCTCTTAAACACCCAAAGAAGGCATCAATAAAATCGAGACCTGGGACATGAACTAGGAGCACCCTATCACCTGGCCTGATCACTGGCTTTTTGCTAGTCAAGAGCATGTGAGCTATGGAGGAAGCATTTGCATGAAGTTCTCCATAAGTCCTTTGCCCCACTACTTCCCCTTCTTCGTTGATCCAAGTATAAAGAGTTTTATTAAGGATCATTTTATGAGTTCCCCAGTGCTTCAAATAGCCATCAACACTTGATAAATCAGGAAATTCCACGCCTGGAATTTCATCTAGAGTCTCTGGTTTCTTATCCCGGATGTCAGAATACAGTGGGAATAGACTCTGCGGGAAAATCAGTGGATTAGACAAAATATAGAACATCAACCGTAATTTCATGAGAATTTAGTGTACTAATAAAGTTTATGTGGGTGATCTACAGTTTCAAGTACCTTAACATATGGAAATTTTGGCAAGGGTTCAGAACTGCCAAAGTGCTTTTGCATTAAAGCCATAGCATAGGATGAGTTTCTCTCTGTGAGCTCAAATGCCATGAGGCCACCTACATAGTAAGTATTCATCTGACCTTGAAGTTCAGTCTCTAATCTGTCATAGAAACCTTCCTTCATATCTGTATTCAAGTTACAAAGTCAGGATCTTCCAACTCTGACATAACATTGGCAAACTACAGATAAGCAGGTGCTATACCTTGGCTTTTGACATGAGGGAAATACTTAAACCGTCTCTGCAAAACAACTTTTTGAACAACTCCTCCAATTCGTTGAACAGTATCAATTGCTAGTTGGGTAACAGTTGGTCCCTTGATTGTATCCGAGTTCCCATATGACCAGAAGAGAAAGATGTCTGTATCAGCATAGAATTTTTGCATGGCCACTGGATTCCCTATTGTTACAGGATCATCCATAAACTCTCCAAAGTAATAAAATCCCACAGGCATTTCTTCCAGCCCTTTAATCTTCAAAACAGTGGTGTAGTAATCAATAGTCTGTACTTTACTGAACAGCTCCTTCTCTATCTCGCTGAAATCCATTACTTTATTTTCAGAATCTGTGAGAAAGAAAAATGTCCCATCAATCATATACCTCAAAATATGCGTTAACTTATTAGAGGGATATAAGACAAATCATACCTGCTGAAGCAGAAGAAGGTGATCTGTATGTTCTACCACTGATAAAGGGAAATGAACCAGAAATTATAATTTTATCGAAACTCATGGTTTCAAGTTCTGCATTACTGTTTCTAACATCAACTTCTACTCCTAAAGAATTACGTCTAACTCCAAGTACTTCAGTGTTGCAGAGTACTTGTGCTGGCAAGGATTTACTAATTTTCTGCCATAAACTCATGTATCCACCTTTAAAGCGTCTAATTTTCCCAGCCATAGAAGTTCGGGTGAACTCATGAATGTATGCATAAGACATGTCTTGAATAAATCCATATCCTGAAGCGGTATAGCCATAGGCCACTGATTTAGGAACAGATTTAAATCCACGCCCTTCAAGAAATGTAGGAGTCAATTCAGCAGCAAAATCACTCACACCATGGACACCAATTCTACCAGAATTATTTGTTTTATCCTGTGAAAGTAAGAATAGGATTGAGTATTATCTAGTAAGTTCTCAGTCAAGAATTAATACACTACACTTTTGAAGTAAAAAACCACACACTAACCTGGAGATCTAAGGTTAATGATACTACTGACACATAATCATCGGCAACTTGAATGTCCTGATACTTTCCAGTCATACTGTCTATGAGTGCAAGTTTATGAGAGTCCATTTCTTCAAGCTCAGAAGCTGTTTCTTTTGCCAAATGGAAAATAGTAGGAGCACTATTCGCAGCAAGAACTTGCCCTCCAAGATCATAAATTTTTCCTGCAACCAAATGATGTGGTTGATTAGATTGTATGACAAAATACTTATACAATAAATCAGCAGTTATGTCATCTATGTACCTTCAATATCAACTGATTCACACATGCCACTCACTGTATGATATTTTTCCAGCACAGTGATATTGTGGTAACCAAGCTTCGACAGTGCATAAGCTGCAGATATGCCACTTGGACCCCCTCCAACTATGGCAATTCTAGTATTCACAGGGAAAGAGGGATGTAGGTTTGAGAATACGTCTTCTATTGAGTTCTTTAGGTCCATTATTGCTGGCTGTAGTATGAGGATTTAAATTGATATTAGATGAAAAATTTACTTCAACTTCAGGTGACATGCTATGTATTGAGGTATCAAGAGAAAAGGCACAAAATCCAAGAATTGTAGGTACTGAAAATTCTAAAAGCAAAAGAGAGAAGATAAATGAAAGAGCTGAAAGTCTTGTATGTCTTACATTTCCTGATGTTTGAATTCAGGGACCAACAAGGACAGATTTCATGACAGATATTAAGATCAACAAATATAGATTACACTTTCAATATTCACATACATAGATGTGAACACTTGTGTAGACAGAGTTGTTTAAATTTAGTTATCACAAAAAAATGTACCACAGGAATCATCTTATTTTGCTTTTTTGACCACCTCCCATCACAGTGGAACAAGCAATTTAAATACCTCAAATCTCATTAACAAAAAAATAAAAACTTTGACATTCCTCAATAGATTTAGAAATTCCAGATGCTAAAATCCATGATCTCTTGTGGGATGTTTAAGAACAATTTCAGCCAAAGAAGAGAGGCCCTACATTCCAAAATCCTGTGAACTGTTGCGGGATATCAAAATGGCCCTTTATTGGATGCTTGAGAACAAATCTAAAATGAAACATACCTCAAGGATCAAATTCCATATACCCAGCTTCCTGTCTCACCGGAGAACAGAAAGGAAGCCAAGTCTCAATCACAGCATTGTTACCAAGTAACGTCTCAAAATGTAGTCTTCTGTTTTCATTTTCATAACATATCCTAGTTATAATGCAACCCTTGAACAAAGTTGCCCCAACCTACTGCTCCAACCTACTGCTTCCACCTAGAGAAATTTCTCTGTCCATGCTACTTTATGTATCCTACATGTTTTATGGTGATGCTGGTGAAAGGGATAGCAGAAGAAGTGTCTTTTTCTGTCCCTAAAAAATTTGCTCCACCAATGTGTGCGCCATACATCTTGTCTACAAGCATTTCTGATTTTGAAGACCACCATTAGTCCTTAATAAACTTGCTACGTTTCCATCTGGTATATCTACCTATGCATGCATCTCCATCCCTGATAATGACATAATCTTTGAATATTGTATCATTGGAGATTTGGAAATCTCCATTCTTATCTAGAAAGTCCTAATGCTACATTCGATATTGATTAGTTCAAAAATTGTATGGGAACATATATAGTGATTAATTAGTAACAATAAAGCAATCAGAAATCAAGAAAGAGTTGAAAAGGCTACATTAATGTCATCAACCAACCTGATCAAAGATGATCTAAGCAAAAAGTTAACTCTTGGATATGATCTTGTGGAAACTCGACTTTTTTATGCGACATGGCAGAAGAAGGACCTCAGTAATATATAGCAATGACCGAACCTCCACAGGACACCTGCTGACTTTAATGCAGCCGAATTTAAACACAGAAGATTCGTTAAATATGTCCAAATGATATAAGACAATGCTCCAATTTTCATCTTAGGGAGTAATTGTCATTCTCTCGACTAATTCGCCAAACTTTACCATTTCACCCGCAGGATACAAGAAATTCTTTTTCTGTGCTCTCAAGAAAGTAGAAAGTACCTTTTATCTATCTCATCTGTTTGTAATCTAACTGAAGTGGTCTTAACAGCATCCTAAACGAATAATAATTGCGATTCTATAGAAAAACATCGTATTGAAAATGACAAAATTGACAAAATGACAAAGTTATGCTCTGATAAAAGGATATTCCATCGACCCCATGCTACGTTACAATCAATGGCGATTCCACTAAGATGGACTATTTGATCAGTACTATTGCATGAAAGAGAGTAACCAGTTGACGACCATGAACTACAGTCCATTTTATCAATGAAATCTAATCAAAGGAATAAAACAAGGATGTTCATTTTTAAACTTAGTTTAGAGTCATAGAAGGTAACTCCCAGCTACTCACATAATTAGAGTTTTTTAAGTTGATAAATAAGGCTAATCACACTGCTTCATTCTATAATTCCCACTGGCCGCCTAAATTGCTGAAAGATTTTCTCTGTTTCTTCAACATATTGATGAAGCCAAGGTTATTTGTTTCAGCACAGTGCTGAAAAGATGGTGCAAAACCACGGTCGTGATTGTGCATGTATTTTAACTTTGCATTCTAAGTCTATATGCAAGTTTCTATCATGGACCAGTTGGCAGGGGTGTAAACGAAAGTCTAATCGAGCCAAATATTCTAATTTTCAAACTTATTTAATTATTTTAATAAAGTTGAGATTGTATTCAAGGTTACTCGGCCATTGCCTTGTTACCGTCGTCTCGAGCCAGAAGCGGACTCGGTCGGGCGATTAGGGACTTGGCGTCGAACGTTGGGTATACTCGAGCTATTACCCTTAGGTTGGTGGACGACTGGCCAAACGCCAGGTACGGGGGTGAATGAATGAATGAACGAACGAACAAAACGAACGAGGGTTTATTGATAACGACAAAAATGCATTTTCAAATGATTTGGAGGAATAAGGAAGAATAATGTCAGGAGAACGAATGAACGAACGAACGAATTGCTCCTTGTGAGCCGTATCCTTTTAATGAATGTTACTATTGCTTTCCATTGTAAATGTTTCTTGAATTATTGATACTCCATGTTTAATGTATTGAATTGATTGTTTGATTATCTGTTCGGAACCTCACTGAGCTTTTAGCTCACCCCTTTAGTTTTGTTTTCCTTAACAAGGGATGACGAGCAGGATGAGAGCATAGATTAGCCTAGTCTAGGTCTTTTGTTTCTTTTGTAATGGTTCTCGCCCTAGTGATTGGCACGGGTTGGTTGTATGGTGAAGTGAGAACCTTAGTACATTTGATGGTTGTACTTCCTTTTGAGATAGCAATGTATATAAGTTCCGCTTTAAGTTTGGATTGCTGCCCTATTTATTCTTGTGATTTGTTCTGGATGTGATTAAGGAACGACTGAGTCCCGGCGAGAGCCGGGCAGGTGACCCGCTGAACCCTGGGGTACGCCCTAGGGGGAGGTTGGGCCGTCACAAGTGGTATCAGAGCTTAGGCTTCAGATCTCTGTAGTGTATCCCAGATTAAAGATTAGGATACCGGACTGTGGGATTTGATTGGACTTGAAAGTTAAGCGATTGAGGGATAAAACTTATAGCTGCTTCGGTGGTTTCTACGTGGAGTGACCCTGGACTAAGTGGTGAATAAGTATGAGGGACTAAGTGCTCGTTCGAGCATAAGCTATGAATTGCGAATGTTATAGGCCTTAAATCTTTCTTATGGTATCTGAGGACTATAGATAGGTACGTCAGGTAGGAATTTCGATTGTAGATGGTTTACTCCTGGGACTGCAGCTCGAGATGTGAACTATCTTATTTCGGATTCTCGTGCCTGAGTACTCTATAGTTGAGGTGCTGCTAAATACTTGAGACTTGCATTTTGGGAACATGAACGGGTTTTGTCTGGCTAGAATAAGTATAAGAGATCAACGGACATCGAGTCGGATAGAAAGTGACGTGAGAAATCGGACGGGGTTATTCTAGTTGGGTGTGGGACGATATACCCATTTTCTTTTGATTCGCTCGTATATTGTCACTACATGCCGTCAGTTGTATACTTGTGTATTGAATATCCGCTTGACTTGAGACGTATTTGTGTATTTGATTATTTGTTTCTTTGATATGTTTATGTGGTGTGTTATGTGGGTATATGTTTATTTGAGTATTTGGTGCCCTCAATTTTAGTTACTTTAGTCACCTTATCATGTTTATTTACTAAATTACCTTTTGGGAAAAAAGAAAAGAGAGGGAAAACATATATATGGACGGGAGACGTAGCCGTGGACGTGGACGTGGCCGTGGGAATGAACGAGCTCAAGAGCCAAGAGAGGAAAGAGAAACAACAGCTGCACAAGAGCAAGGAACGAGGGTTGAAGCCGAAGACCAAATGGCAACGGTAATGCAACAAATGACAGATATCTTGGCAAGACTGGTGGATCAACAAGACCAAATGGCCGTGAATCAACCCCGGAACCCTGAAATCGGAGAAGATAAGGCTCTTGAGAGGTTTCAGAAGTTTACTCCTCCGAAATTCCTTGGAGGATCTGATCTCGAGGTACGTAAGCGACTGGAAGAGTCTTTTGAAGGCTTTCAGCAGAAGATCTGCTAAACAAGTATGTATGACCATCAGAATCAATGTCTGGATGTTCCCGAAGGGCAAAGCTATAGCGCTTTTCCAGCTAGTCGTTCCAAATATAGCCGAACAATGGTTAGAGACCATGATTAATATTTTCACCGTCTTGAACTACACCGAGCAAAGACAAGTAAACTTTTCGGTGTTCCAATTTGAAGGATCGGCCCGAGCGTGGTGGAACGTTATTAAAGCAAAATGGGAAAGAGAACAGACCGTATGGACATGGACGAATTTCCTAAGGAAATTTAACGAGAAATACCTCCCTCCTTTAGTTCAAGAGAGGAGAGAGGAAGAGTTTATTGGACTACGCCAGGGAACGCTAAGTGTGGCCGAATATGAAACGAAATTTACGAAACTATCCAAGTTTGCTTCTGAATTGGTGGCCACAGAGCGGCGAAGAGTAAGACGGTTTATACAGGAATTAAATTTGGAACTCCAAGAAGCATTAGCGACAGTACAAGTGAATACGTTTACAGAGGCCCTTGAGAAAGCTCAAAGAATCGATACTGCAAAGGCACAGATAAAAGCTTCCCAGACCCAAAAAAGGAGTGCATCGAGTAGTGTAGTGGAGGAATTAAGTGAAGCGAGAGTCCCTTCCAAAGTGCAAAAAGTGAACTTTTTGTCCCACCCACCATGGACATTAGGGGCGATAGGTGAAGGATCTACAAAAGAAAGCCAAATCAGATTTGGGAAAAGTTTTCAAGAAAGCCAAAAGATGGCTTCTCACGTGGTCTGTGGGTACTGTGGAAAGGCAAATCATGTCGAAAGCGATTGTTGGAGAAAGGGGCGAAAATGTTTAATCTGCGGAAGTGGCGATCATCAAGTTAGCAACTGTCCGAGGAGACAGTCACGTGAAAGCAATATTCTGCAACTGGATGGAGCTAAATCACAAGTGAATGAAGGAGGGAAACAAACTAGCGGACCGGCAAAGGTTTATGCTTTAGACAACCGACAAGTTCCTGACTCGTCTGAGGCAACTGAAGGTAAAATTTCGAGGACGAAATTTTTTTTAAGGGGGAGAGAGTGTAAGGTCCCGCAAATTTCTTATATATATTTTTTCTTTTCTTCAAAAATGCCTTTTAATTTGAAAATTATTATTTATTAAAGCCCTGCTACCCAAATGTTCCACAATAAGTGCATATGAACCTAGAAAGTAGGTTTTACTCTTCGTTTCCAAGATTGGGGCAAATTAGGGTTTTCGCGATTTTTCGCCGGATGAAATTTCGGCACCGAGGAAGGATCAAATTTGGTGATTAAAAATGACTTTTAAGTGAGAAATAATATGTGATTAGAAGCAATGATACAAGGTTAGTGAATAGGAAGTAAAAACCCTAGTACGTGTGTTTTTAAGAAAAACGACGCGAACCGGCGGGTCCCGCGCACTACCGATTGAACGCACCACTTGACCACCACTTTCTTCCCATACAAGTCTATTGATATTTGAGCAAAATATCTCCTAATTTACAGCTAAGCTTAACCGAAATTTGTGGCTCAAATGCAAGGAAGGAAAGAGAAAATTTTTGTGGTTGAGGTTAAGCCAAGTGTTGGCCAAACTTGTGGTTAGAATTAATTCTTATCTTTCTACCTTCTTATAAGACAAACTTAGCTTAATCTCCTTCATTATTTTCTGCATCTTGGCCGAGTAAGGAGAGAGAGAAAGGGAGAGCAAGAGTTGCACCATTTTCTTCTTGATTTACACCAACCAAGTGCTAAAATCGAATTCTAAACCGATTGATCGTAAGTTTGGAAGCTTGGGAAGTTAAGAGAACCAAAAATTTCAAGAAATAGTGGAGGATCACTCTTGCAAGCCTTCTTTTTGAGGTATAAAATCTGATCTATGGCTTTGATCCTTTTATTCTTGTTTAAGATGTTAAATAGTTCATGTTTTGGGTTTGATTACAAGTTATGCAAGTTGATGTGATGATTTTGGATGAGATAGGTAAGTTAGGGTTTGATTAATTTCTGCCTATACTTGATGTATGATTGATATATGTGTGTCCAAAGTTATATAGGGGGTTTTGGTAGCAAGTGTAGCAAGAAATTAAGAAAACTATCATTGAAACCAAAAGATTTCAGATTTCTGGAAATTTTCACCCTATTCTTCCCGTTTTTGTTGCACCATGTTAGAGGCCGAATTGGCCTTAGGTCAAAACATGAAAGTTGTAGAGAATGGTATTTTATTGCTGCCTACAAAATTTCAGCTCAATCGGAGCAACGTAGCTTGTTAAAAGATGAAAATACCCTCGCTGATCTAGGTCACTTTCCAGAGTTCCGCGTGGACAGTTTAGTCCTTTTGATTGAGTTTATTCACTATAATCCGTTCGGGTTTAGCCTTTCACCAAAACATGAAAGTTTCAGTTCCGTGTCTTAGCTTTGTAACGCCACCAAGAACGTCTTAAGCAGGCCTCGGTAGACTGAGATATGGTCAATTGAGTGCAGTGCGGTTGATTAGCTGAATAGTTGAAACCAGGTTATGTGAGTTGGGAATTTGATCAGGTTACACTGAAAATTAGACTAAGTGCTCTTCATGAACATTGTACCCCTGTGTCTTACCTTCGAAATGGTATAAGCTGCGTATCAATCCGATAAGCGTAGCCTCAGATATGTTATTTCCGTAAAGCCCGTCAAATCTGTCTTTTGCTAGATTGTATTTCCGCACTTGTTATCACTTTGATTTCTGTTCTCATGTTGTTATGAGCCTATGGAACGGCCATTTACTTGAATCTATGATATGTATGATTTTGGGATTGGCTGAGGAAAAATAATGAAGCCAAAATAGCTGGAAAATTAGGTAAATACAAAGGGCGTGCTGCCCAAATTTTCGCTCGAGGGCTAGGTTCCTATTTGAACTTGTATACTTTTGTTTGGCCAATACCATGACCGGCTTTCCATTTTAAAACATGATTTTTCATCCTTGGGTTCAAACAACCCTCTTCTTACTTGAAAGTCATCTTTACACGTTTTACTCCTAATTAGTCGGGTTTCTTTGTTTCTCTTAAATGTTTTGCTCGATAAACTGTAATATATTCTCTTGTTCAACCTTAGGTTTCATTGGTGACTAAGCGTAATATCCGGAAGGATATTTTGCACGTTATTTTGCATAACTAGGTGAGTGTTCCTTATTTGACTTTATGGCTTGTTGTTATCGTTTGCTAATGTGTTAAGTGCTTTTAATGATTTCCAAAACGAGCTTTCTAGGCGAGTGTGTACTTTATCGCACTCGACCTAAATAACTGTACAATTTTCAAGGATTTAATGATTAAAATGTTACTTGCGCATGAATGTAAGTCTTTTGGGCTGAACTGGCCATTGCCCTTGTTACCGGTCGTCTCGAGCCAGAAGCGGACTCGGTCGGGCGATTAGGGACTTGGGTGAACGTTTGGTATACTCGAGTATTACCCTGTAGGTTGGTGGAGACTGGCCAACGGCCAGGACGGGGGTGAATGAATGAATGAACGAACGAACAAACGAACGAGGGTTTATTGATAAACGAAAAATGCATTTTCAAATGATTGGAGGAATAAGGAGAAATGTCAGGAGAACGAATGAACGAACGAACGAATTGCTCCTTGTGAGCCGTATCCTTTTAATGAATGTTACTATTGCTTTCCATTGTAAATGTTTCTTGAATTATTGATACTCCATGTTTAATGTATTGAATTGATTGTTTGATTATCTGTTCGGAACCTCACTGAGCTTTTAGCTCACCCCTTTAGTTTTGTTTTCCTTAACAAGGGATGACGAGCAGGATGAGAGCATAGATTAGCCTAGTCTAGGTCTTTTGTTTCTTTTGTAATGGTTCTCGCCCTAGTGCTTGGCACGGGTTGGTTGTATGGTGAAGTGAGAACCTTAGTACATTTGATGGTTGTACTTCCTTTTGAGATAGCAATGTATATAAGTTCCGCTTTAAGTTTGGATTGCTGCCCTATTTATTCTTGTGATTTGTTCTGGATGTGATTAAGGAACGACTGAGTCCCGGCGAGAGCCGGGCAGGTGACCCGCTGAACCCTGGGGTACGCCCTAGGGGGAGGTTGGGCCGTCACAAGTGGTATCAGAGCTTAGGCTTCAGATCTCTGTAGTGTATCCCAGATTAAAGATTAGGATACCGGACTGTGGGATTTGATTGGACTTGAAAGTTAAGCGATTGAGGGATAAAACTTATAGCTGCTTCGCGTGGTTTCTACGTGGAGTGACCCTGGACTAAGTGGTGAATAAGTATGAGGGACTAAGTGCTCGTTCGAGCATAAGCTATGAATTGCGAATGTTATAGGCCTTAAATCTTTCTTATGGTATCTGAGGACTATAGATAGGTACGTCAGGTAGGAATTTCGATTGTAGATGGTTTACTCCTGGGACTGCAGCTCGAGATGTGAACTATCTTATTTCGGATTCTCGTGCCTGAGTACTCTATAGTTGAGGTGCTGCTAAATACTTGAGACTTGCATTTTGGGAACATGAACGGGTTTTGTCTGGCTAGAATAAGTATAAGAGATCAACGGACATCGAGTCGGATAGAAAGTGACGTGAGAAATCGGACGGGGTTATTCTAGTTGGGTGTGGGACGATATACCCATTTTCTTTTGATTCGCTCGTATATTGTCACTACATGCCGTCAGTTGTATACTTGTGTATTGAATATCCGCTTGACTTGAGACGTATTTGTGTATTTGATTATTTGTTTCTTTGATATGTTTATGTGGTGTGTTATGTGGGTATATGTTTATTTGAGTATTTGGTGCCCTCAATTTTAGTTACTTTAGTCTCCTTATCATGTTTATTTACTAAATTACCTTTTGGGAAAAAAGAAAAGAGAGGGAAAACATATATATGGACGGGAGACGTAGCCGTGGACGTGGACGTGGCCGTGGGAATGAACGAGCTCAAGAGCCAAGAGAGGAAAGAGAAACAACAGCTGCACAAGAGCAAGGAACGAGGGTTGAAGCCGAAGACCAAATGGCAACGGTAATGCAACAAATGACAGATATCTTGGCAAGACTGGTGGATCAACAAGACCAAATGGCCGTGAATCAACCCCGGAACCCTGAAATCGGAGAAGATAAGGCTCTTGAGAGGTTTCAGAAGTTTACTCCTCCGAAATTCCTTGGAGGATCTGATCTCGAGGTACGTAAGCGACTGGAAGAGTCTTTTGAAGGCTTTCAGCAGAAGATCTGCTAAACAAGTATGTATGACCATCAGAATCAATGTCTGGATGTTCCCGAAGGGCAAAGCTATAGCGCTTTTCCAGCTAGTCGTTCCAAATATAGCCGAACAATGGTTAGAGACCATGATTAATATTTTCACCGTCTTGAACTACACCGAGCAAAGACAAGTAAACTTTTCGGTGTTCCAATTTGAAGGATCGGCCCGAGCGTGGTGGAACGTTATTAAAGCAAAATGGGAAAGAGAACAGACCGTATGGACATGGACGAATTTCCTAAGGAAATTTAACGAGAAATACCTCCCTCCTTTAGTTCAAGAGAGGAGAGAGGAAGAGTTTATTGGACTACGCCAGGGAACGCTAAGTGTGGCCGAATATGAAACGAAATTTACGAAACTATCCAAGTTTGATTCTGAATTGGTGGCCACAGAGCGGCGAAGAGTAAGACGGTTTATACAGGGATTAAATTTGGAACTCCAAGAAGCATTAGCGACAGTACAAGTGAATACGTTTACAGAGGCCCTTGAGAAAGCTCAAAGAATCGATACTGCAAAGGCACAGATAAAAGCTTCCCAGACCCAAAAAAGGAGTGCATCGAGTAGTGTAGTGGAGGAATTAAGTGAAGCGAGAGTCCCTTCCAAAGTGCAAAAAGTGAACTTTTTGTCCCACCCACCATGGACATTAGGGGCGATAGGTGAAGGATCTACAAAAGAAAGCCAAATCAGATTTGGGAAAAGTTTTCAAGAAAGCCAAAAGATGGCTTCTCACGTGGTCTGTGGGTACTGTGGAAAGGCAAATCATGTCGAAAGCGATTGTTGGAGAAAGGGGCGAAAATGTTTAATCTGCGGAAGTGGCGATCATCAAGTTAGCAACTGTCCGAGGAGACAGTCACGTGAAAGCAATATTCTGCAACTGGATGGAGCTAAATCACAAGTGAATGAAGGAGGGAAACAAACTAGCGGACCGGCAAAGGTTTATGCTTTAGACAACCGACAAGTTCCTGACTCGTCTGAGGCAACTGAAGGTAAAATTTCGAGGACGAAATTTTTTTTAAGGGGGAGAGAGTGTAAGGTCCCGCAAATTTCTTATATATATTTTTTCTTTTCTTCAAAAATGCCTTTTAATTTGAAAATTATTATTTATTAAAGCCCTGCTACCCAAATGTTCCACAATAAGTGCATATGAACCTAGAAAGTAGGTTTTACTCTTCGTTTCCAAGATTGGGGCAAATTAGGGTTTTCGCGATTTTTCGCCGGATGAAATTTCGGCACCGAGGAAGGATCAAATTTGGTGATTAAAAATGACTTTTAAGTGAGAAATAATATGTGATTAGAAGCAATGATACAAGGTTAGTGAATAGGAAGTAAAAACCCTAGTACGTGTGTTTTTAAGAAAAACGACGCGAACCGGCGGGTCCCGCGCACTACCGATTGAACGCACCACTTGACCACCACTTTCTTCCCATACAAGTCTATTGATATTTGAGAAAAATATCTCCTAATTTACAGCTAAGCTTAACCGAAATTTGTGGCTCAAATGCAAGGAAGGAAAGAGAAAATTTTTGTGGTTGAGGTTAAGCCAAGTGTTGGCCAAACTTGTGGTTAGAATTAATTCTTATCTTTCTACCTTCTTATAAGACAAACTTAGCTTAATCTCCTTCATTATTTTCTGCATCTTGGCCGAGTAAGGAGAGAGAGAAAGGGAGAGCAAGAGTTGCACCATTTTCTTCTTGATTTACACCAACCAAGTGCTAAAATCGAATTCTAAACCGATTGATCGTAAGTTTGGAAGCTTGGGAAGTTAAGAGAACCAAAAATTTCAAGAAATAGTGGAGGATCACTCTTGCAAGCCTTCTTTTTGAGGTATAAAATCTGATCTATGGCTTTGATCCTTTTATTCTTGTTTAAGATGTTAAATAGTTCATGTTTTGGGTTTGATTACAAGTTATGCAAGTTGATGTGATGATTTTGGATGAGATAGGTAAGTTAGGGTTTGATTAATTTCTGCCTATACTTGATGTATGATTGATATATGTGTGTCCAAAGTTATATAGGGGGTTTTGGTAGCAAGTGTAGCAAGAAATTAAGAAAACTATCATTGAAACCAAAAGATTTCAGATTTCTGGAAATTTTCACCCTATTCTTCCCGTTTTTGTTGCACCATGTTAGAGGCCGAATTGGCCTTAGGTCAAAACATGAAAGTTGTAGAGAATGGTATTTTATTGCTGCCTACAAAATTTCAGCTCAATCGGAGCAACGTAGCTTGTTAAAAGATGAAAATACCCTCGCTGATCTAGGTCACTTTCCAGAGTTCCGCGTGGACAGTTTAGTCCTTTTGATTGAGTTTATTCACTATAATCCGTTCGGGTTTAGCCTTTCACCAAAACATGAAAGTTTCAGTTCCGTGTCTTAGCTTTGTAACGCCACCAAGAACGTCTTAAGCAGGCCTCGGTAGACTGAGATATGGTCAATTGAGTGCAGTGCGGTTGATTAGCTGAATAGTTGAAACCAGGTTATGTGAGTTGGGAATTTGATCAGGTTACACTGAAAATTAGACTAAGTGCTCTTCATGAACATTGTACCCCTGTGTCTTACCTTCGAAATGGTATAAGCTGCGTATCAATCCGATAAGCGTAGCCTCAGATATGTTATTTCCGTAAAGCCGTCAAATCTGTCTTTTGCTAGATTGTATTTCCGCACTTGTTATCACTTTGATTTCTGTTCTCATGTTGTTATGAGCCTATGGAACGGCCATTTACTTGAATCTATGATATGTATGATTTTGGGATTGGCTGAGGAAAAATAATGAAGCCAAAATAGCTGGAAAATTAGGTAAATACAAAGGGCGTGCTGCCCAAATTTTCGCTCGAGGGCTAGGTTCCTATTTGAACTTGTATACTTTTGTTTGGCCAATACCATGACCGGCTTTCCATTTTAAAACATGATTTTTCATCCTTGGGTTCAAACAACCCTCTTCTTACTTGAAAGTCATCTTTACACGTTTTACTCCTAATTAGTCGGGTTTCTTTGTTTCTCTTAAATGTTTTGCTCGATAAACTGTAAATATATTCTCTTGTTCAACCTTAGGTTTCATTGGTGACTAAGCGTAATATCCGGAAGGATATTTTGCACATTATTTTGCAATAACTAGGTGAGTGTTCCTTATTTGACTTTATGGCTTGTTGTTATCGTTTGCTAATGTGTTAAGTGCTTTTAATGATTTCCAAAACGAGCTTTCTAGGCGAGTGTGTACTTTATCGCACTCGACCTAAATAACTGTGCAATTTTCAAGGATTTAATGATTAAAATGTTACTTGCGCATGAATGTAAGTCTTTTGGGCTGAACTGGCCATTGCCCTTGTTACCGGTCGTCTCGAGCCAGAAGCGGACTCGGTCGGGCGATTAGGGACTTGGGTGAACGTTTGGTATACTCGAGTATTACCCTGTAGGTTGGTGGAGACTGGCCAACGGCCAGGACGGGGGTGAATGAATGAATGAACGAACGAACAAACGAACGAGGGTTTATTGATAAACGAAAAATGCATTTTCAAATGATTGGAGGAATAAGGAGAAATGTCAGGAGAACGAATGAACGAACGAACGAATTGCTCCTTGTGAGCCGTATCCTTTTAATGAATGTTACTATTGCTTTCCATTGTAAATGTTTCTTGAATTATTGATACTCCATGTTTAATGTATTGAATTGATTGTTTGATTATCTGTTCGGAACCTCACTGAGCTTTTAGCTCACCCCTTTAGTTTTGTTTTCCTTAACAAGGGATGACGAGCAGGATGAGAGCATAGATTAGCCTAGTCTAGGTCTTTTGTTTCTTTTGTAATGGTTCTCGCCCTAGTGATTGGCACGGGTTGGTTGTATGGTGAAGTGAGAACCTTAGTACATTTGATGGTTGTACTTCCTTTTGAGATAGCAATGTATATAAGTTCCGCTTTAAGTTTGGATTGCTGCCCTATTTATTCTTGTGATTTGTTCTGGATGTGATTAAGGAACGACTGAGTCCCGGCGAGAGCCGGGCAGGTGACCCGCTGAACCCTGGGGTACGCCCTAGGGGGAGGTTGGGCCGTCACAAGTGGTATCAGAGCTTAAGCTTCAGATCTCTGTAGTGTATCCCAGATTAAAGATTAGGATACCGGACTGTGGGATTTGATTGGACTTGAAAGTTAAGCGATTGAGGGATAAAACTTATAGCTGCTTCGCGTGGTTTCTACGTGGAGTGACCCTGGACTAAGTGGTGAATAAGTATGAGGGACTAAGTGCTCGTTCGAGCATAAGCTATGAATTGCGAATGTTATAGGCCTTAAATCTTTCTTATGGTATCTGAGGACTATAGATAGGTACGTCAGGTAGGAATTTCGATTGTAGATGGTTTACTCCTGGGACTGCAGCTCGAGATGTGAACTATCTTATTTCGGATTCTCGTGCCTGAGTACTCTATAGTTGAGGTGCTGCTAAATACTTGAGACTTGCATTTTGGGAACATGAACGGGTTTTGTCTGGCTAGAATAAGTATAAGAGATCAACGGACATCGAGTCGGATAGAAAGTGACGTGAGAAATCGGACGGGGTTATTCTAGTTGGGTGTGGGACGATATACCCATTTTCTTTTGATTCGCTCGTATATTGTCACTACATGCCGTCAGTTGTGTACTTGTGTATTGAATATCCGCTTGACTTGAGACGTATTTGTGTATTTGATTATTTGTTTCTTTGATATGTTTATGTGGTGTGTTATGTGGGTATATGTTTATTTGAGTATTTGGTGCCCTCAATTTTAGTTACTTTAGTCACCTTATCATGTTTATTTACTAAATTACCTTTTGGGAAAAAAGAAAAGAGAGGGAAAACATATATATGGACGGGAGACGTAGCCGTGGACGTGGACGTGGCAGTGGGAATGAACGAGCTCAAGAGCCAAGAGAGGAAAGAGAAACAACAGCTGCACAAGAGCAAGGAACGAGGGTTGAAGCCGAAGACCAAATGGCAACGGTAATGCAACAAATGACAGATATCTTGGCAAGACTGGTGGATCAACAAGACCAAATGGCCGTGAATCAACCCCGGAACCCTGAAATCGGAGAAGATAAGGCTCTTGAGAGGTTTCAGAAGTTTACTCCTCCGAAATTCCTTGGAGGATCTGATCTCGAGGTACGTAAGCGACTGGAAGAGTCTTTTGAAGGCTTTCAGCAGAAGATCTGCTAAACAAGTATGTATGACCATCAGAATCAATGTCTGGATGTTCCCGAAGGGCAAAGCTATAGCGCTTTTCCAGCTAGTCGTTCCAAATATAGCCGAACAATGGTTAGAAAAAGGGGAAAAAAAAAAAAACCAATATTTTAAAAATAAAATATTTTTTTGTTTTTTTTCACCGTCTGGAGAAAAAAAAAAAAAAAAAAAAAAAACCCTAAACCAAAAACACAAAAAAAAAAACCGACAAAGACAATGTAAACTTTCGTGTTTCCAATTTGAAGGATCGGCCGCGAGCGTGGTGGAAACGTTATTAAAGCAAAATGGGAAAGCAGAACAGGACGTATGGACATGGGACGAATTTTCCCTAAGGAATTTAACGAGAAATACCGCCCCCTTTATTCAAGAGAGGAGAGAAGGAAGAGTTTATTGGACTAACGCCAGGGAACGCTAAGTGTGGCCGAATATGAACGGTAGCTCGATGAAATTGTTAGAACTATCCAAGTTTGCTTCTGAATTGGTGGCCACAGAGCGGCGAAGAGTAAGACGGTTTATACAGGGATTAAATTTAGAACTCCAAGAAGCATTAGCGACAGTACAAGTGAATACGTTTACAGAGGCCCTTGAGAAAGCTCAAAGAATCGATACTGCAAAGGCACAGATAAAAGCTTCCCAGACCCAAAAAAGGAGTGCATCGAGTAGTGTAGTGGAGGAATTAAGTGAAGCGAGAGTCCCTTCCAAAGTGCAAAAAGTGAACTTTTTGTCCCACCCACCATGGACATTAGGGGCGATAGGTGAAGGATCTACAAAAGAAAGCCAAATCAGATTTGGGAAAAGTTTTCAAGAAAGCCAAAAGATGGCTTCTCACGTGGTCTGTGGGTACTGTGGAAAGGCAAATCATGTCGAAAGCGATTGTTGGAGAAAGGGGCGGAAATGTTTAATCTGCGGAAGTGGCGATCATCAAGTTAGCAACTGTCCGAGGAGACAGTCACGTGAAAGCAATATTCTGCAACTGGATGGAGCTAAATCACAAGTGAATGAAGGAGGGAAACAAACTAGCGGACCGGCAAAGGTTTATGCTTTAGACAACCGACAAGTTCCTGACTCGTCTGAGGCAACTGAAGGTAAAATTTCGAGGACGAAATTTTTTTTAAGGGGGAGAGAGTGTAAGGTCCCGCAAATTTCTTATATATATTTTTTCTTTTCTTCAAAAATGCCTTTTAATTTGAAAATTATTATTTATTAAAGCCCTGCTACCCAAATGTTCCACAATAAGTGCATATGAACCTAGAAAGTAGGTTTTACTCTTCGTTTCCAAGATTGGGGCAAATTAGGGTTTTTCGCGATTTTTCGCCGGATGAAATTTCGGCACCGAGGAAGGATCAAATTTGGTGATTAAAAATGACTTTTAAGTGAGAAATAATATGTGATTAGAAGCAATGATACAAGGTTAGTGAATAGGAAGTAAAAACCCTAGTACGTGTGTTTTTAAGAAAAACGACGCGAACCGGCGGGTCCCGCGCACTACCGATTGAACGCACCACTTGACCACCACTTTCTTCCCATACAAGTCTATTGATATTTGAGCAAAATATCTCCTAATTTACAGCTAAGCTTAACCGAAATTTGTGGCTCAAATGCAAGGAAGGAAAGAGAAAATTTTTGTGGTTGAGGTTAAGCCAAGTGTTGGCCAAACTTGTGGTTAGAATTAATTCTTATCTTTCTACCTTCTTATAAGACAAACTTAGCTTAATCTCCTTCATTATTTTCTGCATCTTGGCCGAGTAAGAAGAGAGAGAAAGGGAGAGCAAGAGTTGCACCATTTTCTTCTTGATTTACACCAACCAAGTGCTAAAATCGAATTCTAAACCGATTGATCGTAAGTTTGGAAGCTTGGGAAGTTAAGAGAACCAAAAATTTCAAGAAATAGTGGAGGATCACTCTTGCAAGCCTTCTTTTTGAGGTATAAAATCTGATCTATGGCTTTGATTCTTTTATTCTTGTTTAAGATGTTAAATAGTTTATGTTTTGGGTTTGATTACAAGTTATGCAAGTTGATGTGATGATTTTGGATGAGATAGGTAAGTTAGGGTTTGATTAATTTCTTCCTATACTTGATGTATGATTGATATATGTGTGTCCAAAGTTATATAGGGGGTTTTGGTAGCAAGTGTAGCAAGAAATTAAGAAAACTATCATTGAAACCAAAAGATTTCAGATTTCTGGAAATTTTCACCCTATTCTTCCCGTTTTTGTTGCACCATGTTAGAGGCCGAATTGGCCTTAGGTCAAAACATGAAAGTTGTATAGAATGGTATTTTATTGCTGCCTACAAAATTTCAGCTCAATCGGAGCAACGTAGCTTGTTAAAAGATGAAAATACCCTCGCTGATCTAGGTC